>NC_046371.1:9834662-10079662 GCF_011125445.2 Fundulus heteroclitus | reverse complement strand
TATATATATATATATATATATATATATATATATATATATATATATATATATATATATATAATATATAATGTTAGCATGCTAACACTTAAGTTGTGAATTTTGCCTTCCTTTAAGGTTAAGATGCAAATTATTGCCAAACTGAACTGAATAAATATAGCCCATTGCACTGGGGCGCTTAAACTGATTAACCTTTTTCTCTCAGAGACAAAAACAAATTTGCACTAAAGTCAGTTTGTATAAATGTCCACCTGATTATTGTCAGCATAAGATGCTGTAAGGTTGAATAGTGATGTCTAGAAACCCATACCCTCTACATACAAACACAGGATTATGATGTTATTTAGTAAGAATTTAAGTCATCTATTATGTTACAATTAACATGCTAATATTAGCATGCGCTTACCTATGAGGCTTAAAACCTTTGTCATATTATTTGTGCCTTCACTCGCTGTTTATATCAAAATTATGTACAATTTTGATATAGCCAAAGAACAAAACCCCTTCTTTTTGAGCATTTAACTGCGTATGTATACATTTTCACTAGTTCTATAATCTATTATTTTCCAACTAGCAATGTTTAGCATGCTGACATACCAGAACAATGTGTTAGCATACTAGCATTAGCATTCACCTCAAGCAGTTTTTCTGTCATGGTCTTGTTTACAAAATGATTATATGGCAGCTAATACCTAATAATAATTCTTAATATTACTTATTTATTATGCACAAAAAACATAATCTATTTCTCTTTATTCATCCTTCAATCTGGCAAAGATTAAGGGATTATTTTGGAATGTCACAATAAAGCGAACATGCCTTTTCTGAAGTCCGATTTTGTCTTCCTTTTTATTTTTAGAATCCCAAGCCTAACTCAGAGGAGATAACCTTGATCTCTGAGCAGCTTTCCATGGAGAAGGAGGTGGTTCGGGTTTGGTTCTGTAATCGTCGTCAGAAGGAGAAGAGGATCTACTGCCCAGTAGCTAATTTAGCAGTAAAATCACACAGCTACAACTCCAGAATGGTTAGCTGACAAGATAATTTTTCTTTTGCTTGAATTTTGTAACAAAATTATTATTATTTATTTTTCTTTTTTTTTTTTAGAATTAACTGATATCAACTTATACCCGCTTACTCCTCACTATTAATTAAGACCATTATTATTTTTATAAATATAATTCTGGAGGATAATGGTGCAAATTCATCCCAAGATGGTCCATTTTGTTACTTTGATCAGTTTTTATTTGCATTTTTGTCCTTTAGATTATAAATACAATCTATTTTTGGATCCATTGATTAAAGTACTTTAATTTTATTCTCAGGTGATTAAAGTACTTTAATCAACCGAGAATACGTAGTTCTTATGTCAACACCAAAACCTTATATACTTATCAAGTTGTATTGACTTCTAAAAAGAAGTTATTTGCAACCATAATGCAGTTCAACTTCCATGTTTTTTTCCATTCTTAAATGTCTGACTTCTTAAACTACAGCACCCTAAAATTAGCTATTTTATGATTGTCACTTCTGGAAGCTTGAAAACGAGCGGCACAAAGGTGTGAATGCACTATGAAGCTGTTTTACCAGTATTGTAAAACATAATATTCCAAAAAAAATAAATAAGATCTGACATTTCAAGTTATGCACTTTTATATTGTTGTATTTTTAGCTATTTGGTCTTCTCGTATTTCTTGTCATTCTAAATAAAGTATGTTTTGAATCGGTTTCAGGCCTCCACTTCCAGATCCTACAGCCCTTTGGCCTCAGGTGCAGGTTAGTACTTATTTACTAGATAAAGAAAAAAAGAACAAGACTGGATAGTTTCTCTAAATAGTCAAATAATAAAACTTTTTAAATTGATAAATAGCATCTGACGGCAGCTATTCGTTTTTACTATGTTTGGATCTTTGTCTTTCAGTTTCATCGAATTCGTCCCCAAACAGCAACAGCAGGGAACCGTCTCCCAACAGTCTCACTGCAGCCTCAGTTGCTCTGAACTCTCAGGTCAACCCAGCTTCCTACAGCACACCGGGGTAAATGTCTGCTTCTCAAATGCCTCGTTTTTGTCTTGTTAACCTTAAAGCTTGTCTGCTGTAAAATATCTCATTTATTCATAGAAGTTCGTTTAGAGACCAATGGTTCCCATAGTCGGGCTCTGGATCTCACAAATCAGATTAAAATACAATTAAAATAACAAAAATGCAAACGTTTAATGCAAATTTGTGCCAGAAATATTTTAAGAGAGGATAACAAGACTTTTCCAAACTGGGAATTCCTGATTTAGACAATATTGATAGACTGCCTAGTAAAACTGTGTTTTGACTGTCTTGTCCGTTTTAGATTGTTGATTAATCCTCCTTTAATTTTTCAGTTCCTGGTACCGCGCTTGGAATCCCGCAACTTATCATCACTGAGAGCCACAAACTGTATCATATGAAGCTTTTTGAAGATTGTTTAAGAAGGATGAAGATCGATTAACACGCTCTGCCTGTTTTGAGCAGGGCTACAACTACCAATACACGCTATACCCAACAAAACAACCCAACACAAACCAGGACTTCAACACACAGATTTCCTGCCAGTTCATCGTCCATGGAAGATTCAAGCAGCTGGAGCCGTTCAGTCAGTGCTCGTGGAAATCTTTGTTCGACTGAAAAATGAAGGATGAAGAAAAATGATCATTAGAATCACCAGTGGGAAGTCTCATGTTTGAGTCCTCATGCTCAAGACACTAATACTGTATTTTAAATGTTGAAGGATTCATGTGCAGATTCACTGAAATTGCGTCAAACTACTTCTTTACTTCACCTTTGTAAAAAACAACAACAACAGTTATCTGCTGTTAACAATGCTTACCTGGGTGTGCTCATATTTAATTTAAACCTTGTGTATAGCCCCAATCCACAGCACAAAGTGACCAACTAGCTTCATATTATAGATGAGATCACAGTCCAAATACAGGAACCATGGTTTCTTCACTGCACACTATTATTAGAAAAAAATATTAGAAATTTACTATACATACAACCCCACTTATGACAGACAAATTTCAGTTGTTCTTCAGCAAGAACAACTTTATGATCCCCTCTTATTAGAAATATAAAAAAAAAACCTAAATTAAATTGCTTGGCTTTCTGGCAAAGACCTGATTTTTCACCATATCCATTAATTTTTAAAGGTTAAAGTAATTGTCATTCCAGTAGCTTAATGTTAGCCTGCATTGTCCAGTCCAAAAACCAGTCCTGATGTCCAATTTTAAGCCATCTGACACAAATTGTTCCCTTAAAAAAGGAAATTAGTTAAAATGTTGCAGAACAACCAAACACCTGCATAGCTATCGCGATCCTGAACGAAGCTAGTTTAACACCCTAGTAAACCTGTTCCACAATGGACACCTCAAATTTGGTCCAACGAGACAAAGACTGAGCTATTTGAAGACAACGGTGAAAAAAATGTTTGAAGGAGTCACGGTGAGGCTTTCAAACCAAAGAGCACTGCATCAGCTGTGAACACGGTGGTGGCAGCATCATGCTGTGGGTTCGTCACTGCCAGTGGTGCTTTGAACAAAGTTGGTGGGATAATGAAGACAGAGCACTACCTGTAAATCTTTCAACTCCACCTCAAGTCAACAGCAAGATGCCAGAAAATGGGAACAATGACGGCAAACACATTTCAATTCAATTAAATTTTATTTATATAGTGCCAATTCATGAAACATGTCATCTCAAGGCACTTTACCAAAGTCAAATTCAATCATATTATACAGATTGGTCAAACATTTCCTATATAAGGGAAACCAGTTCATTGCATCAAAGTCTTGACAAGCAGCATTCACTCCTGGAGAAACGTAGAGCCACAGGGAGAGTCGTCTGCATTGTTGATGGCTTTGCAGCAATCCCTCATACTGAGCAAGCATGAAGCGACAGTGGAAAGAAAACCTCCCCATAAACAGGGAGGAAAACCTCCTGCAGAACCGGGCTCAGTATGAACGGTCATCTGTCTCGACCAACTGGGGGTTAGAGAAGACAGAACAGAGACACAACAAGAGAGACAAAAAAGCACAGAAGCACACATTGATCCAGGAATCTGTTCTACATTAGATGGTAATAGAGGATGAGCCGTCTTCCCTGGATGATGTCACAGCTAACAGAACGCCAGACCGGGTGTACCTACTATGAAGATAAAAGACAGAACAAAAAGTTAAAAGCTGAAATGACGACAAGCAATGCATAATTGAAGAACAGAAGAGTGAGAGAAATAGACCCTGATGTCCTCCAGTAGCCTAAACCTATAGCAGCATAACTATAGAGGTAGCTCAGGCTAACATGAGCCACTCTAACTATAAACTGAACATCAGAACAGGTTTTAGACTGGATAAAGGCTTTAAATGAGCCATCAATTCTGGTAAGGCTCGTTTAAATCCAGCCCGATTATACCAGCAGCTCGATGAGCTGCAACATGTTAGGAGAAGGTTGACCAGTTATTAGTTGGGATTGACGTATATGACCCTGTATGGGTTAAAGAAAACTCACATTTTGCTCCGTGGGCACCCAGTTCTTGTGATTGTTCGCTGACCAAAAAAAAAAAGACCTTCAAAATCATCCATAAAAGCTCAAAACTATGACATTCATGCCCAAGATGAGTGCATGAAAACTCGCCTGAACTGTAAAAATAAGAAGCACATTATAACCGTAACTAAGCCCTGAAATAAGAAATCTGAATCATGGTTTTACAAGTAAGGGCTTCCCAGAGTTAACACAGTTAAAGCTTCCTCCCTCCGTTCAATAAACCCATATTTTTGGTGTAAAAACAACTCGAAGGCCTTCAAAAATCTTTCAGTTCAACTGTCCTATTGTACTGCATGCTGATGCCCCCCCCTCCTCCTTTTTCAGAAAATGTAATATAATGTCTCCTGTGTGTTTCACTCACTGCTTATAACAGTTGAATTTAAACTGTTTTCAGACGCCATGCAGGTGCAACGAAAGCCAGCAAAGCTCCTATAATTTTTTTTAATTTATTTTTGTAATCTCAAATGGGACCAATCTAATGTAGATTGGTCTCTTTTGGTAGTGGTTAGTAATTTTTTCTGGATAACAATGGATCTCTGTGATGCAAAGCCTGAACTAGAGGGGGAAACATCCGTAGAAACAGTTGCTGTGATGTTTTTAAAACCTCTGTTGGCTTGCAGAAGAAGAAAAAGCCTCCTATATTTTAACTGGATTTGAGAACTGTTGAGCAAGTGCTGCCCTCTGCTGGCCGAAAACTCGGTTTTAATTTTGCTATGATTTTGTTTTTGCTGTATATTATTTTTCTGTGTATTTCGCATTAAACCTGTCAGGACTGATTTTTTTTTTTTACTGTTTAATTGGTTCGACTTATTTGTACTTTCTTTTTTCACTGTATGTTTTATTTAATTGTATGGAAATGTTGCTGTGGTATGGAGGGAAGGTCTTGACTGCGCATTGGATGAAACCAACGCATTGATGTTCTGTATCATTACAGCGGGTTCTTTCTGACATGGTTACAAATAAAGCTTTGTTTTCACTAAAATGTTACTGCACCTACTATCAGAAAAGGAAATCCTTCTGGGATCTGCAAGGTGATAAACTGGAGGGTGTACTTTAAGTTTCTTCACATACATAATTTAAGTATTTAACGATTCAATTAATAAATACGTTTGAAATATGTTTCCGTACACCTGAGGTAGACTTTAAAGATTTTAGAATTAGATCAGCTTCATGATCTAGAAAACATTCTGACTGAAAGACGGTGCACTTTTTTTTTTAACCATGACTGTCCAAGCAAAGCCATTGGCAGTTTTAATCTTGTCCCTAAAAAAGCTGGTTTAGCTACTAAAGCCAACAATTACAGAGTTAGCCTCTCCTCAGTTCACGTGTTTAATGATTTTATAGATAACTAGCTATCTTGTTAGCTTGCTTAGCTAGATTTAGACTTAAATAACAAGGACAGGAAGTTTGATTCTTTGAAATAATTTTATACTTCAAGATGAAATGAGCAGCAAAAAGCCTTTTTACAGCATATCTGAGTCCTCTGATAGAGTTCATTGGATTTCCCAAGAGATTCCTCACAAGGAGACAGAGAAACCAAAACAAGATTAAGACAATTAAACATATATACAGGTTCATGATAAAAGAGTATTAAAACAACTCAGAATGAGGTGATTAAAACATGTCTCAGCATAGAGACATTTTTCGTAGTTATACAAAAAGAAAGCTTCAATCATCAGCTTAATGAGTTGAATCTTCCGGCTTGGTTTTCTTTGGCTGTACAGTGAGGTGAGGTCGGGTTCGGTGACGGTTCCCCGCTCTGAATGTTTGCGCTTCAGCTTGTTCTGATTGTGTGACTGGATCAGATTTCTTTAAACCTGAAAAAAAACAAGAAAAGAAATTACAGCGACATTAAAAGAATAAAAATTTTTACTACTTTTGCTAGATGTGAAGACATGTCTGCAGTGGATTTTCAGTTTGAACGGCTTGACCGACACGTCAGCTACCCGCAGAAATCAGATTTTCTCTTTTGATTGTTGCGGCTCGAATAAAGGAAAACTCAAAGCTAGAAATCTATACTTACTGAAATATGTTCAAAATTAAGTATAAAAGATGCCAGAGAAATGAAACTTTTTTGGTCCTTCTGTGTCAGTAATGCCCAGGATGACTTAACATCAGAACCAGCCTGCGTTACATTTAGGGGTAAAAATATCCATTCATCAATACATTGCAATTCATTTTTTCCCTAATTCAACATTGATGCAGAAAAGCCTCTGTATCGTTGAGTTCCCCTGGCCTCTGGCCTCATGAGCGACTGATTTGTTTTGTACGAATCATCATCACATCAGATGTAACTGATATATATACCTATATTTTTCATTAAAATTACAGCCCAGCAGGTGAAAGTGGGCCTGTCTGTAACTCCCAGGCTACTTTTTCTCCACAGCAGAGCACTGTCTGAACTTTAGCGCTCCTTATTTATCTCAAGTATCACTTTGCTAGTGTTTTATTTTCAGATGTGTTAACAATTAAAAAATTATGAGACGTATTCCAGTTTCTAAGAGGAAAGTAGAATAATTTAGGTTTGTATGAACTTTACTTTAATGTTAATACAGTACTGTCATGTTTTCAATTTTGTACTCCATATTCAATTGCTCAGAAATATTAATACACATACACTGGTTTTCTATGACTGTTCATATGGACAAAATATAAATAAATCTCTAAAACGTAATGACAGGTCCTCTAAAACATTGTGTACTCTTGTTTTTAACTAAATAAATCAATATCAAATGGAAATCAAATTGAATTGTGAGGTTGTTAACAATACCCCGCCCTAGTTACATTGTAAACTAGTCAACTAGAAGGCTTATGGTATTTTTTAATCAGCGACGCGCCGATTGGATTTTTAGATACTGATCCCAATTTCTGGGTTTCTTTAACCCTCCAATGTATTCGTTTTGTTTTTTATGGCTAAAACAGGCGCAAAGATCAAGTTGTCCTGCATTTTTTTAACACCAGTTATTATTCTGTCAGAGTCTCACCCTCTGGCTCGGGGGATCCGTCCACACCAGCCTTTAATTTCCTTAAAGACGAGTCGGGTCAAAAACTGTGGAAAAACAACATCAAATGGTCCAATAATCCGTCTTGGAGTGGTAAAACAATCACAGTGAATTATCAGTGAATGCAGTCAGAAATAACAACAGCTAGAAGCCAGCAGAGAGAATCTGAAGCACTGCTGTTAAGGTTAAATCATTAAAGCGTTGTTTCTGACCAGGCAGGCTAAGATGTCAGCGGAGATGAGCATGTAGAAGACGTTGTTCCAGCCGGTGGGCGAGATCAAACCGGCGAACAAAGGACCCAACGCTGCACCTGCAGAAATCACAATCAGAGTTTATTCACCAGGTTTAGGAGAAAAACAAGGAATTTGACTTTGTATTCTAACGCTCGCACCGTGTGAAACGGTGCAAACAAAATGATCAGCAAACTAAAATCTACAACCACGACAACCTTTTCAGGGAAAAGGCGCAGCATGTCTTTATTTTTTATGTATATACAGGTGTGTATCTGAACATATATATTCAATTCAATTCAACTTTATTTATATAGCGCCAATTCATGAAGCATGTCATCTCAAGGCACTTTACAAAGTCAAATTTAATCAGATTATACAGATTGGGTCAGATTATACACACAAGGGGTACAACCAATCCCTGCTGAGAAAAACTTGCGGTGCAATATTTAACGCCCAATTTGGCAACACAAACTTCTTTAATCGATAGTGAAAAAAATTAAATAAAAAGACAAAATGTACTAAAACGGACCCAAATCCACTGAAATGTAACTCCATTCAGTTTTATTTAAAAAGGTCATAGCTACAACCTGTTCATCAAAACGATTCATTTTTCAAAATACATCCATGGAACATCTAGAGTGGAGCAAAATAAAAGTATTAATGTCATTGAAAAATAAATATATAATGTATAAATAATTGTTTTCTAAATGTTGACGGGTCCAAAATATGTAAATATTTACTTCGGGCTACGATGCTGACGAAGACGTGAAAGGATATCGTAAAAAATGTGTTAAAAACTAATTTATTGTGGAGCAAATCTTGATCTGCATCAAGCAACGAGGGGAATAATACAGTATACGAAGGCGTACCTATTGATCCGGTGCCGTCAATGATTGCAGTAACTGTCGATAAAGCTCTGGAGTTCCCTCTCAGACTCTCGTGTGTTCCCTGCAACAAAACAGAAATATCGTTTCAGACATTTAGGGTCTAATGCGCAGACGCGATCACAGGATCTCCTACGACGACGTTTTTCAGGCCTTACCAGGTCGGCAGACACAGCTGTGGTGATCAGGGCGTAAGGTCCGTTCACCAGACCGCCACACAGCAGCAGCATACCTGCATGTACAAAATAAACTGCATCAAAAACTTCATACATTTAACCCAAAGCATTTAAAAAAATCAAAGTTCTTCCAGGTGTCTAAATGTTAACGTTGCACAGTCTGCTCTGTGCTCCAAGAATTTATCTCCTTCTAGTTCAAGCTCAGCTTTTCTCTCTGGATGTTTATCTGAGGGGTTACGTTGTCCTCTTTTCAAAAAGCACAAAAAGTTTTTTTTTCTTCCGTTTTGATCGGTTAGAACTATGGATTAAATTAGCACCATGACAAAAGCACGTGCTCAATCAATGAGTAAAATCACAGAGGAACAGCTTATCTGACGGTCGATTTTATAGATGCTAAAGCACACAGGAGCTTATCCAGCGTGATGTTGCATAATTCGCTGATTCTCGCTCTGCTGCCGTTTCCTGGAATGCCAACACTTGGTTTTAAGATCGCTGGTTATTTCAAGCCGTGGATTAAGTAAAAACCTGATTATTGCCTTTAATAGGTGTGTGGAAAGCTGTTTTCATATTAAAAGGTTTACGGTTTGGCATTATTCATGTGAGGCAGGTAAAAAACAAAAATCCGGCTGCGATCTGTTTAAACATTTAGGCAGGAGTGTTGCTATAAAAACTGAATTAAAAGCGTCTTACCCACTGTGATCCCGAGGCTCCGTTGTCCGACGTAATTATAGACGAAGAGCTGGAAGCACAACAAACAGAAGATGTAAGGAGAAGTAAATATCCAGCCTCCCACTCCTGCATAAGTTTAACAACATTACATTTGAGCTTTTAAAATTAAAATCCCACTAAACACAACATCAACAATACAGTGATATGTTTGTAGTGGCTTAGGGTAAATTCCCCACTCTGCCTGTTCATACCTGTAAACCAGCCAATTTGAAGGTAACCATCCAGCAGCAGCTTAGTTCTCTAAGTAGTTTTGTTTTAAGATCAATAATCGCGATAAATAAAGGTAGAAGTGCTCAAATCTTTCTCATTCATAGTTCTATCAATTGTGGCTCTGATCCCTGTTTGTGTCAGTCAGTATTTCTCATGAAATATTAAGGATTATGATCGATGATCAACACAAAATAGTGTTCAATGATCTCCTTTTGGTCGCCACTATTTACTGTTGTCACACATAGACATTTGCTTGGTTTAGATGATGAGAAATAAGTCCATGTGGTAGGTATTAAACACTGAAAAAGCAAGTCTAGCAAAACTCGTATGGTAAAAACTTGTATGGTAAAAAATTTTTTGAAATCTTATAGCAGTCAAAGAATGTGAACAAAGATATTTGTCACCATTGGCGCAGCAGCAATCAGCATGACACAGCAGGTTGAGGCTCTTCCTCCTGTGAAGTCAGACACCAGGCCGGCCAGGATGCCCCCTGTGGACACAGAGGGGTGAGATCTTCATGGCTAACCTTCAATATGAGCTCGGTTTGCTTATTAGTGATGCAAATAATAAAAACTTATAATGCCGAATCAGGTTTTTTCAGCTGCACATTTTGAATGGCGTTTCTACTCAATGAGTTTTTTCCAGATTAAATCAAATACCTACCCAGGATTCCTCCCGCATCGAATAACGTCGACATGTCTCCCGCTTGCTTTGCTTCAAAATGTGCTGAGAAAGAACAGAGCGTTCACACATCAGACGTGAAGCAGGAACCAGATTATATACGGTATTAAAAAAAACACAAGCTTTGCCTCAGTCTGACATTCAGCCTAAACATTCCCCCTTCGGGTCAGTTAGGATGATTTCAATCATTATTTGCTAAATCTTGAGCACAAAATTGTTTTACAATAAAAAAAAAAAAATCTTTCCTCTAGGTCGTATTTCTACATAAACATCTTTATTATTTGGAATTAACCATTGCAAAGGTTACAAAGCCATGACATCATCATTTGGGCTTTCCAAAGTTGTTTGAAGGAGCTATAAGTAATACTGACACCTTGTGGCTTAAATCAGTACAACATCTTGCCAGTCACAACAATATAATTTGCCATTTTTAAACGGTGTGTTGCTGTTGTGAATTTTTACAAACACAGAGCAGGTATATAATGTTGTATTTTGTTCTATTTCTGGTCTGCTTCTCTAACTGCCTTCTATGTTTACAGGCTGCTGCTCTTTTACCAAGATAAAATACAAATGCTGTGCTCTGTGTTGGGAACCCTTGGAACTCTGATATGATTGGTTCAGCAACCAGGAAGTAAACACGGGCTACACTCTGGACCAAATTAGTTCTCGACCGTACCTCTAGGTTTGACAGGAGAAAAACTCAACTAAGTAATTGTTGATGGAGAGGACTGATTGTTTAAAGGGAATGTTACTTCCATCCTGAGTGACAAATGAGAATGATTTAGGTTGATTTTACAGTAAATATCTTACTTATTGCTCCTTTAACAGCTAGACATCTTAAAGCTTGCAAACCTTTGAATTTGAAGAAATAAATAGAACATAAAAATAATTGTCTCTTTTTATTCTGGTATCTAACAAATAGCAATATTTATTGACATCCTAATTGGCTTAAACACAGGAAAGGTCTGAAATAATTTCCACACTGTAGGTAAAAAAAAAGTTATTTAAAAGTCTTATTTTAATTTTAAATGCTACGAATAAAGGCTTCCTATGTAAGCGATGTTTGTGTCAGGTTGTAAAATGTGTGAATGATACTGACCAACATTTGAGATGTAGAGAGGCAGCCAGTACAGGAAGGTGTAGCTGACCAGTTTGGCAAACATGAGACAGAGAGAGAACTCCACCACTCCCTGTGGGAAACAGAACGCCGCGTTAAACACCGCAGGAACGACAATGACTACTGTGCCGTAATAAAAGAAAAACATGCCAGGGGTTCAGATTACAGTAGACGGGCTGCGAGCTTCAACACGTGTAACAAAAACAGGAATAGGAAAAAAAAAACTGAGCAACTTTTCTAATAAACATTTAGTGCATGCGTGCATGGTGAGTTCCTTTAAGTTGTCGGTTTTTATATTGTTCAATTTTGTATTTGTCAGACTATTTCTGTATTGTTTTAATTTAATCCTCACCTTAGTTACTGTAGATGTTATTCGACTGCCATTTCTTCCCTACAAACATTTCCTCTAGAGAAAAAGCGTTATTTATTTTTCTTCTTCTTCACATTTCTAAAAGGTACCAGCCGCACTAACTCAACGCATCGTATTATTTATATTACTTCTCATTGTAATTGTACTGCTTTCCTGGTCATTGTGGGATTAAGCATCTAGAAGCTATTTGGTTTCTTGAAAACAATCAAACTTAGAATCATTCACATCCCTGGCAGAGCGACGTTTAAACTAACCTTTTATTTTAATAAACATATTTTTTTAAATTTTTGGACTGGAACATTAATATTTTGATGATTCAAGCAGTCAGAGACACAGAGATTAGAAACTCTTGGAGTTCACCACCAAACATAAATCATTATATATCAAATTTATCTGAACTGTAATTACAACTGATACGTTGTTTTTTTTATTATCACTTTATATTTGTTCCTTTTTTTTTTTGAGAGGCTCTCATTTCCTATTAGAAACACTTTTTGGTTGGATGTAAATAGTTTTAAATCTAAATCTGCCAGAGGCGGGCATGAATAATCTTGAGCAGAAGTGCATGTGGTGCATGGTTAATAGTTATTATAAAGCAGCCAAATAAACAGGGACATAATACATAGACTCACTATTATCGGTCGTTTTAGCCTCAGTTTGGCTAAAACTATGCTTAAAGGTGATTGGTTCTACCAGAAAAATGCAAAAGTAGAAGAACTGTGAAATGTGAAACACTAATGTGGTGCAACGGCAGATTATATTCCTACTACATCAAGATCTTCTGAACTTCCGTCACTCTGTCTCATCGCCTAAATGGACGAACTGTCTGTTAACGAAGCGAGTTTTCAATTTAGGAGACGTAATCTGTGTCTGTAGTAATACGGCAACGGAGGGGGTGGATAAAACAAAACAAAACATGATATAAAATCTGCAATTTGTCTTTCTCACCACAAGGTGGAGCCAAAGAAAACACCAGAATAAAGTCGTTTTTGGACCCAAAGCGAACATCTGCTTTGCTTACAGGTATACAGAGAGCCCCGACGAAACTTATAGCCTCGGAGTGCTCCTCTACGATCTGCGGAGTCTCCGTGGATACGGCGCCGTTGATGCTTCTGTTCCCGTTCCGCAGCAGCGGCTCGGTCTCACCGTTCTCCTGCACCTCGGTCTCACCGTTCTCCTGCACAACCTGGCACACAGACGCACGGCTGTGAGCTCAGGGAGCAACGTCACCGGGGAAATGAGGAGGAGGAGGAGGGGGGGGGGGGTTCTGTTAAAGCTCACGTGATGCTGAGGAGGAGAGCAGTTCACATCTTCAGGCTCTGAAGCGGAAAGGGAACAAGGTGAGGCTTTCGCTCTTACAGACGGTAAAAAAAAAAAACAGGAGCAGCAAAGTGACTTTTTGTATTAACTCACTTTCAACCAGGAAGAAGAAGCACAGGATGCCGGTGCAGGCGATGATGAGTCCTGGGACGATGAAGGACATTCCCCACTCGGAGGAGACGAAGACTCCAGCGATGAGGGAGCCCAGGATGTTTCCCACAGAGGTGTGGGAGTTCCAGACACCCATGATGAACCCGCGTCTGACAAAGACAACAAGCACCGAGCCGTTAACCTCACAACCCTGCTTCTGTCAAAGGCTTTGAATCAGTAAGAACTTTGAACTTTCTGTGTTTTTTAAATCAACTTTCATTTTTGGACTAACTAATGTTTGACATTTACATTTTTCCCCCCAAATCTCATTAATTGTCATCAGCAGAGAATAATCTTCCCTCTTTCCAAATTTGTGTAATTTTGAGCCACTCTCCGTTTTAATTTATCCGCACAGAAAGGTTTTCCAAGCATGAATCTCCCATTTAAAATCATCCCACATTATCTACATCGATTCTAAGCCCATACTTTGACTAGGCCGCTTCATTTTTTATTTTTTTTTTTAAACACTCACAGGTGGATTTGCTGCCGCTGCTCTGACTTACTAAATTGTTTAAAGGGCCGGCGTTTTTGCAACACGTGCTGCCAGAATCCATCCAAATAAGCCTGAAAGTTGCCGTTTAGCGTCCTTTAGCTCTCCTCCGGTCTAACGGGACATTTTATTGAGTGTGATAACTGCTGCTGCTTTTCAGACTTGTTGTGTTTTGGGTTTGAAAAGTTTGACCGTTTTACTCAGAATCAGAGTTATAAATATAAGATCAGAGGACATTTCACGGTGTCTTCCAGCATGGTGGCGTGCCTGCTGCCGTATATCTTTGCTCTGTTTTATATGAGGTGGATTATCCGCCCTTCTTCAGCACCTGATCACTGTGTGAAATCCAGCTCATCAGTGTTTACACTATGTGAAACTATATCGCGTTAAAAGCTTATATACGAGTCTGTCCAGAATTCATTTTATGGATATCTAACCTGTTTTTTTTCACTTCTTTCAGGTGTTTATTTATCATTTTTGTAAATAACTTAAAATAAAATGAGGTTAAAATCAAATTAAAATGATCTGTTGGCAGTAAGCGAGTAATAAAGCTCTACATAAAGAGTATAAGGGAAAAGGGCTTTAATGTGAATAGATCACTTTGATGCGTGGGCTGCAAATGGCTTTAAATTACAGCTTTTGATCCGGCATGAAGAGCTCCACTCCAAGCTTTTAAAGTAAGCTGGTTTTCTGCTGCGTCTCAACACACGTGGATAAAAATCCACATTTGAGGATCCCCCCCGATTGACTCAGCAGAGCCGCCAAAAGCCGCTGGAACAATATGTCTGGAAATCTGGTTAAAAAGTAAAAGAAATCCAGAGGAGTATTTCTTAACTGAACCTGTTCCTTATATCTTTAGATTTGTTCTCCAAAGTCTCGTGTTTGAACTTTCACTCAGTCCAGAGTGTTTGAATTTATCTTCCAGCTGAAAACGAGCTGCGGCCGGCTCCAGTCCATGTGAAGCTGTCGTGATTTCGTGGGTCAGCTGATTTCTCAGAACGACATAACCTACAGATTCGGCTGCAAATCGACAGATTCTGTCGTTCTGAGATGCTTTAAACGCGACATCAAGGGTTCCCACTCTGGCAGCATCGACCGGTGTGACCCGTTTCTCCAGACATTTAAATCTCGTCTCCCCCAGCGCTGTTAAAGCGTGACAAACGTGCCTCCAGAACTCTGCGCAGTCAGCAGGACTGCCTTCCCATACTCACTTCCCCTTTCCGAACCAGTTTCCGACACAAGCCACCACGGCTGGCCAGCCGGTGGTCTGCATGAGTCCGTTCATGACCTGCAGAGGGAGGCACAAAGAGGCGCGTTAGGAGAATGAGCGCAGAGGAGGGGGGGGCTCTTATGATGCCCACTCCAGAGCTGCAGGATATCAGCGCAGACGTGCCGTCACATGATGCGGCTGTGAGTCGTGTGATGGGTGTGACTGAGATCTCTGCGTTTTATTCTACTCTAAATAAAACACCAACCAGCAGTAAAGACACTTCCATTGTTATTGAATGGATTCATTCTTCGTGTCGACATAAATTTAAATAATGTATTTTTTTAAACACTTTTTATCAGTGTTTTAATGTGTCCATAAACAGATGTTATTTTGTTTTTTTTTATTCCAGCTCCAGTTTCTCCTTCTGGGAGGTCATGTGTTGGGAGTCGACACATCAAAGCTACAAAATGTCACTTCGATACAAACGAGAAACAAGGCATAGCTTTCTCTCTCTGCTCCGCTGCGTGATTGTGCTGCGGGCAGATTTCTGAGGCGAGTCCTCCGTACGACAAACACAGGATAAATCCACCGCTGGGGAAAGAATTAACTTCTGTTTAGAGATCCCTTCTGTTTTTCTGTCGTGCTTTGTTTCAGATCAGAGAAACTTATAATAAAATCGATCCTTTTGTTAAGTAATAATTTACCTGGCATTAAACACTTTTTTTGTAAAATTTCCTTTGACACGTTCACGTCTGATTACTGCCTGAAATAAATAGAAACCTTCTGGCTAACTTAGGCGTCACACTCTCAGATAGAGACAGGTTGATTTAGATGATTTAAAACTCTATTCACAGTAATATCCACCTGCTATTGCACTTCTGGTTAGACCTAAACTGCATTTCGTTGCCTTGTACCTGTACCTGTGTAATGACAATAAAGTTGAATTTAATCTAATGTCAATAAACGGAGATCATCATGTGAGAAGTGGGATTTGGATTTAATCCAGCTGCTTGACATCTAAACGTTTCTGATGAAAACATTAAGCGTAAGAAGCTAAACATCTGAATTTACTAGTTTATGCTTAAAAAAAAAAGATGAATAATGAAAGAAAGAGGTTAGGAAACCAGTAAAATCAAGTGATTTGGTATCTATTAACAAAGTTACACAGCTTTTCAGTTTGTTTTTGTTTTTATCACAGGACTATTTGTTGTTTCTGAATACAGCTTTTAAAGATGCTAAATGTGTAATGAAAGCAAGCCTGTGTCTACATTTTCCCAACACGCTTGTGAGCGGATGAAGCTCTGGGCAGGGTCAGGTTACTGATGGTCAGTCAGCTTAAATAGCGAAGTGAAACAGGACGCTCCTGACGACGCCGCTGTTTGCAGCCGCGCTCTGAATGTGCGTCCGCAGAGCAACGTTCCTACCCAGCGGAGCGACAAAGGAAACCCGGCGGCTCGGCTCTGGTATCACCCCGGTCAGCAAAAACCAGCAGCTCATCTGATCAAAGCGCTTCCCCTTTTTTTTCCCACCGACTAAAACGCTGTTTCTCCTCGAGCACGATGCAGAAAGCTCTCTTTGTAGTTAAATCTGATTCCTTAGCAGGTCAACAGGCTCGATTGGTTTCAAAATGCAGAGAAAAAGGGTTTGTCAAACTGACTGGATAAACAGCAAATATATTTTAAGCAAATAAAAATCTGAATATAATAATATATGATAATGATATTGATATTATGATATTATAATATAATATCATAATATAATGAATGTGTTTACCAGCCAAATTATCCCCAGATATAAAACAAAAAAAGGCAAAGGCAGCAAATTATCACTCAGCTAATCATTAACCTTATAACTGGGGTGATAATTTAATAATTGAAGCCAAACTATGATTATATCTCCTTCCCTATAACAAATTTCCAGCTCAGATGATTTTTACGCTCTGATTTCAACAGTCAGCTCGGCGTAGGCGTGCCTGCGTACCTGGACGAAGGCGTAGTACCCTAAGGAGTGGATGTTCCAGTAGAAGCCGAGGCCGAACAGGCATGTGAACAATCCGCTCATCAGCATCCCAAAACTGAGGTAGTAGCGCAGAGGAAGGCGCTCTCCAAAGATCCCACTGGGGAACACAGCAGAGAACCCGGAGTGAGCAGGAGGAGAACGAGCCACCCGTAGCCTGGAGAGCTAACAGGAGCAGCTACCCACCTGAAAAACATGCCGATGGCGTAGGCGATGAGGAAGGAGTTGTCCAGGACTCCAAAGAGGGTCTGGTAGTTGTCCTGGTCTGCAGAGAGAGCACAGAGGAGGCTAAGATTAACGTTACTGACACTAAACGGCGTACGCAGGAGGTCACAACACTGAAATATTTTTTTGGCTATGTAACAATTAGGGAATTAGAAACGTCCATTATGTGTTGGTAAAATGTTTAAAGTGGGTTTGCCTCCACATGGAAGGGAAGAGAGTTGCAGCAGTGAGATAATCTAATTTTATTACTTGTTTTAGAGTTTATATAATCATACATAGCATTAAGTACAGGTCAATCAGTTTAATACATAGACTTGTTTGTTGGTTGCACTTTATGTTCAACAAGGATTGATGTCCAAATCAACTAAAAGCTGTTCTCTTGAACAATATTCTGATTAATAGAAACATTAAAAGTTCTTGTTTTAAATAGTCCTTGTTTACAAACATCATTATTTAGACGCCATTTTTGTTGTGCAGAGAAAAGTCCAAATTGCAATTTTGGTTGAAATATATTGTAGGCAGAACGCAATCATTTCTGCTCTGAGTTTAGATGCTGTGGGTCTTTTAGCAACTAATCTGCACAGCGAGGAAACAAAATGATTTGTTGTTTGTATATGTTTAAAAAGACATGATAAATTAAACTAGGGGGGGGGGGGAAATCGCACTAAATCGCAATATTAAGAAAAAAAATCGCAATTAGATTATTTTCCAAAATCGTTCAGCCCTACTTTCCACACAAAGACACGAGGGACACGTCTCTGATTTTAGCCATTTCTCCCGCAGTATTAGAAACATTTCTACGGTCTTTCATGCTGATCATTTTGCCCTTATTGTAGCTCGTTTCCTATCAATGATCAATAAACGGTCCCAGGAGAAACCGCTGACCTACTTTCTGCCCCACGGCCAATCAGATCGCCTTTGATAAGGAAGTCACTGCCTGATGGGAGCAGACTGACTTTAAAAGAGTTCCTTCAACAATTCAACACTCATAGTTAAAGATACTCCTGTGACGACGCATACCCAGGGGAAACCGTTTAAAATGATCTTTTTGAAAGTCAGTATTCTTTCTGCATATCTTAAGACGCTCCGCCCGCCTCACATATGGTCAACAAAGCATAAAAAGCGAAGGCGAGTCGGTAAAGGACTTACCAAACGGCGACCAGTCACACCAGGTCTCATTGTTGGTTATGTTGAGGTCAGCCGGGCGAATGACTAAAGAGCAGTTCCTGTGCAGCTGGCTCTGAGTTTCAGACAAAAACAAAAGAGAAAAAAAACAACCTTAATCCCCATTAAGGCCAAATATTTACCTTTGGATTTAATCACACCACAAGCTGAGTCTAAAGAAAATTGGAATCTTTTGCTTTTGGGTTGTTAAAATTTGGAGAGAAGCTTTATTTTTATCACTTTGTAGGAGCTGACAGAAAACACTGACTCCCTGTGCAGCTGCAGAGTTGGTTATATCTACTGTTATCACTTTCCCTCTCCGGCACTGTGGTGGGGGGGGGGGGGGGCGGGGGGGTGGCGGGGGGGTGGGAACTGGTACATTTGGGACTGAATAGTTTTGTCTAGTTAGAACAGAACGGAGAAGGTTAGATCAGACCAGACCGGGTCAATGTTGTTCTCCTCCTCATGAGAAGACAACGATCCGGACTTTTCGGTGCAGATTCTCACTTTTCTGGGTCATTGACAGAAACACCGATCTCTGTCTTGGTAATTGAGGAAAGCTACAGGGTGCATTTGTAAACAGTAACCAGTTTTTAGTGCTGCTTTTAGAGTAAAGACTTCTTCCTCTGGTGGGTAGCTTTCAGCTCGTGTCGGCTTCGCTGTGGATGGCGATCCGGCTTCAGTTCTCCTCTTCTGGGCCTGATTCACGCGTTTCCCTCTGAAAGCTGTTCATCTAGCGGACACAGAAGCTGCCGTCTTCCTGAGGGGTTCTCATGCTGCTCACATTTATGTACCAGTGTGTGAACAGATCGGCGTAGCTCTCCAACCGTGAACCAGACTAGAGGAGGTCCACTACTGTCCCGCTCATATCTGGGCCGTGATGTCACACTAGGAAGCAGCGTGCCTGAGGAGTCGGCTTAGTGGTGACGGTTTAACTCAAACATTCTGACTCAACAAAATAAGGAGCTACCAAAAGCCAGATCATCATAATTTGGGCTTTCCCAGCTGTTTAAAGCCTCAGTAATATTTGTCTGAACGAGTTTGAAGAAAAGAAATCTCTATACATTTTTGACAACTGACAAATTTTAATGTTTTTGGTGATCCCATTACCCAAAATAAGGAAACATTTAATATAATGGCAGACGGTATGAGAGAGGAACAAAGTATTCCTTCTTCTTATACAGTGAATATCGAGGCTATAACTTGTTCTGATCGGGGCCGAGGTAACAGTCTGCGTGAGAAATTCAGCCTTTAATCTGGATTATTGAGATATTCCTGCCTTTAAACTTCAGGAAAAGAAATTTTCTTTGTTTCGTTTTTTTCACTTCAGACGCACAATTGTTATTCTGTCCCATAAACTGCACCAGAAAACAGAAAACAGCCTCGACAGCTGTTGACGCCTTCCATTTATGGAGACCCACCTCAACTACTGTGACACCGGCAGGAAAATATCGTCTATAAAAACAGGTTTCACAATCCTGAGCCCCGCCCTAACCGCGTTACGCCACGCCGATGGGAAAAAAAAAGAGTTCCTAGATAAAAAAAAAAAAAACAACCTGCTGCAGCGGCACAAACATAACGAGCTGCTGGATGAACAGAAGCGTCTCTCCGCTCACCTTAACGATGCTGATGGGCTTCCTGGACAGGTGGTAGGCTGTGTAGAAGAGGAATGTGAGGAAGAGGATAAACCCGCGATACCTGCAACAGAAACAAAGACACAAGATCATGTAAAAACTGATTATTTGAACAAATAACCGTCCATATTAGGGCTGAACGATTTTGGAAAATAATCTAATTGTGATTTTTTTTCTTAATATTGCGATTTAATGCGATTTATTTTTTTCCAGTTTAATTTATCATGTGTTTTTAAACATAAACAAACAACAAATCATTTTGTTTCCTCGCTGTGCAGATTAGTTGCTAAAAGACCCACAGCATCTAAACTCAGAGCAGAAATTATTGCGTTCTGCCTACAATATATTTCAACCAAAATTGCAATTTTGACTTTTCTCTGCGTTAACCACAAGCAACAAAAATAGCTTCTAAATAAAGATGTTTGTAAACAAGAACTATTCAAAACAAGAACTTTTAATGTTTCTATTAATCAGAATATTATTCAAGAGAACAGCTTTTAATTTAATTGGACATCAAACCTTGTTGAACATAAAGTGCAACCAACAAGCAAGTCTATGTATTAAACTGATTGACCTGTACTTAATGCTATGTATGATTATATAAAGTCTAAAACAAGTAATAAAATTAGATTATCTCACTGCTGCAACTGTCTTCCCTTCCATGTGGAGCCAAACCCACTTTAAACATTTTACCAACACCTAATGGACGTGTCTAATTCACTAATTGTTACATAGCCAAAAATTGCAGACTCTGCGATTTGGAAATTGCGTTTTTTTAAATTGCGATTATATTGAAAATGCGATTAATTGTTCAGCCCTAGTCCATATTGCCTTTCTCTGATCACATAAATAAGGATTAAGGAAGAACCTGAGTAGGAGTTTCCACTGATGCACTAATGTATGTTTGAACAACATTAATGACCTTCAGCCGGCTGTGGATGAACGGTTTCCACATCAGGGCTCCTGCCTTATTACGCAACAACACGCATTCACTGAAGTCACGCAGCAGCAACATCTACACCGGGAAAAGTTTCACAAAATGAATGAAACCTTCTATCCGCGGCAGAAGGTCCTGATTTCTAGACTCTTGTCTACATTCACGCTTCCCAGCGCTATGAGTTCAACGCCACTCAGAGACCCAATTCTGAGCCAGTCTACAAAATGGGAAAGACGGGGGAACACGCCGATAAGCAAGACCAAGGTGTTTATAATAAACTAGGAAAAGCCAACTCCGATAAACTCCAGTTAAGAACCAGTTAATGTGTTTAAACACGCCGGCTGGTTCTTAGCCGTCATTCCGGATCGTCCGTGGAACGACTGCTCTGGATTTTCTCAGCAGAATGACGGAAAAAGTGACTTAATCCATTTCCGGATTCCTACGTTTCTATTTTATCAACACACCATAGAAGAAAATCCATCCATTTTAACCTTATTCTAAAACCTGAAACTAGAAATAAAACGTTCTTTAAAAATGACAGCAAATTTTCTAAAGTAGATCATTAATTTAAACATTAATGTAAATTGCCATTTCTTTCAAAAGGTAATGTGACATTTGTGGCTCTAAACAAGTTTTATTTAGCTGAACTAAGGACATAAATGGCTCTGTGGATGGTAAAAGTTGCACCACACCCCCCTGCACCAAAGCAAGGCTGTCAGTAAATGATCAGGGAGGTGTAGATGGGATTATGTCTGAATCCCAACTCACTTTTCTACTATGTAAACAGATGGGACTTAATAAGCAAAGACGTGCTGTGTAAGCACTTATCAGTCCTGCACCAGATGTTATTTTTAAACTTGTTAAGGAAGAACGAAAACGGAACTGACAAACGAATCTGTTCTAAATGATTAACATTTTTTATTACTCTCATCGAGCAAAAAATAAAAGAAGCATCTGGGTTTAGCCATGAAGAGGAAAAAAGGAAACACTTTTTAATTTAGAGTGGGATGAAAAAAGCAGTTTTTGCAGATTTTAGAGCCTTTGTTTTTTCTTTTTTATACAATCATAAGAAAATATTCTCACATTTTTTTATATACAAGTTTAACAGATTAGTCGACATTGGGTTAGATTAGTTCTTTTCCATTATTAATGTATTATTATTATTTAAACAACTTATTTCTTTTAGCCAGTAAATGAAATTTGTATCATTGATATTTCTTTCATTTTTACAAAAGCACTAACGACTGATTTCTATCTCTTCAAGCTTTCGTTTGCAGGCGACCTATAAAAACAGGTTATCTTTTAATACCGGAAATTTATATTCTGTTGCAAAACATGGAGGAAAAACCAGGTTTAGCTGCTCCTGGTGAGTTATTTTCTAGATAATCGGTAGAAACTGTTTTGGTTTTTATGATTCTTAATTAAGTGTGCTACAAAATTATACTAAAACCCAATTTCTAACTATCCTCACTATTTATTTATTTTTTGTTAGATAACAGGTAGAAACTAGAATGATTTTATTTAGTATTAATTTGTTTTGACTAACAAACTTTTTTATTCTTATTTTTCTTTAATTTAGGAACAAAAAGAGTGATCCTAAAGCGGTTTGCAAACATCCCTCCCTCTCATGCACCAGCTGTGTGATCAGGAGCTGGAGGCTTGGCTGCTCAGCAACTTGTCTTCACAGATTCCTTGAATGCTGCACGTCGGTATCGACTCGTTAAACTGCAAATCTCAGTCGATAATTAGATGGAACAGTTTACTTTTTAAATGACGCTAATAAGTAAATAAAAAAAGTTCTAAAACCAGATTTAACAGAAAAGTAATTAAATGTTTGTAACGACGCGACTAGATTTTAGGTGAAACCGTGTAATAAACGCCGTGGTGCGTTTACGGTCGACTGTTTTTTTTTTTTTTTTTTAACAGAATCCATGTTTATCGAACGAGGGGCCGTGTAAATAATCTACGAGGCAGGGAAGATAAAAGTAGCCACAGATAAATCTGCCCTGAAACCAAGTTAGATCTGCAGAGAGATAGGGGGAACAAAAAAAGATTAGTTCAACTTACCAGCTGTCCCGAGAAAAGGAGGTGATCAGTCGGACCCCAGGAGCCAGAGGAGACTTCATGATTAAAAAAGACCGGTTAAAACTTCACGCAGCAACGGTTACTTGACCCTAAACATGGTGTCCTCGAAGCAGAGATACCGCTCAGATAAGGCTACGGAGTTTAGAGCTACACTACAGAGAAAAAAAAAAGCTTCCTGAAGGAGAGCCGTCTGGGTTAAAAAAAAAAATTAAAAAAAGAAGAAGGGAGGAATAAAACGGGAAAGGGTGGTTGAATGAAGGAGGAGGAGGATAAAAGCAGACGTTAGCTGCTGTGCGTGAACAACGGCTGCTGCCCGGCTTCCAGCACGGAGATAGAGTCCGTTAACATCCAGCAGAGCTCCATGGTGTGTCTCTAAGTTTTTATACCCCGGAGAGAAGAGCCAGCCTACCTCCCACCGACCCCGAATTAAACGTTACAGCGCGGAAAGGCGACGGAAAAAGAGTGAAGAGTGACTAATAATTACGCGGAGGAGATGCACTTCTCCTTGCGGTTTTCCAGGAGGAGCCTCCCCGACGCCAGCAGCGGGCCGGCGTTACGTAACGTCGCCTGTAAACAGAACGTAGTATGGCAAGGCGTTTTACAAATAATTAAGACGCAAACTTTTTTCCCCTCCACATGGCCCAAAATAAATAGGTTGACCGTGCTCAGAGGACAGAAAAATATTTCATTTTAATAAAATACCACAATTTATATATATATTTTTTTATTTTTATTTTTTTACCAGTGCTGTCAGAACAGAATGCGTTAACAGATCTGCATGCGCGTAGCACACTGACACCTATCTCTGTTAGACAAGCATAAGTTTTGTGTTATCAGCCTATGGCATCCTGATTTTTTTATTAACCTGTCAGATTAGAACACACCTATTTTTTCTCTAACCCAAATTATTTCAGAGTAATATACATACACACACGGATAATTATTTTTAAAATGATTTTATTCTTAAAAGCAACATGAATTTCAAATTAATATTGCATCATTTGGTTTCATTTATCGACGCTTCTTCTCTCAACATCACCTGAAACTTTGCTTGTGTCTTTCAGGTCCTACAGTACAGTCAAAACTGTTTTTCCTCCTTAAAAAATGTATAATAAACATCAAGTATGCTGTCGGTATGCTGGTCTGAATGCTTAAGTTCAAATGCTGGAATAATTCTCCATTGCACAAGCACATTAGAGCAATGTATGCCAGTCTGACAAGTGAGCTGTTCTGACAGAACACCGGTTTAACAATAAGCTTCACTTGCAATATTTTAGTGAAAAAATATAAGTAGTCAAGTAGAAGGTGATCTGTAACTCATTGTACACCCAAAATATTAAGAAAAAGTTTTTTTAGGTTTGCCTTATTAAGGAAACACATTGTTTCCTGATTTTTTTTTTTTTTTATCTATTCTATGCAAGTCATTTGGGTCATTTTGCTATATTTTGCCAAGTTTGACAAACCAATTAAATGCAGATTTGAATGCCTCCAGGTCTGCTTTTGAGAAGAAGTCACAGGATATGGTCCTATTTATTATGAAACTGAAGCGGAAGCAAAAAAGCATGATCTTGAAAGAATATTACTTTGTGCTCTAAACATTTTCCATTTTCAGATTTTATTTTTCACTAAAACTGTTAATCTATTTAAATAAGAACACAAAGTCAGTCCAGAGGACCACAAATAGCCCCTAGGCCACACACTGGACACCCTTAAAACAAACATTCAGCCTTCAGCCTCAGGTGACACCGAATGGATCGAAAATACTGTTGATGAAGGTGTCTGCAACAGTAAACATAACAGCACTCATGGGAAAGAGGAAGCCGTAAAAAATAGCAGCAGCAGCTGGACGCCGGTGATACGTGGTCCGCCGTTTTGTCTCAATTCCTCTCGGCACAGATTCAACATGTGTGAGAAACATTTTTACACATCATGGTCTTTATGGATACAATAGCATCACTTAGTTGCAACATGCAGGTACAAACAAGGCAAAGGGACCCAGAGTCTATTTCCGACTCCTAAAGCCCCTTCCAGCCTTCTTATTGACTTCTGGAGCTAAAAGCCAAAAACCCAAGAATCGGAAAAGAGAGGTTTTGTGTCCAGAAGCAAGAATATTCGAGGTATCTAAATAACTTGACAAGATAGTAAGGAAGCCTTTTATGGAGAGCTTTAATTATTTTTGACATAACTGAACTGTGAATATGAAAGTTCTTGACTGACCATTATATGAGAAGTGGCTTTCCATATATGGTTGGGGGATACAAGCCACTACTACTGGTTTTATTGTTGAAGTAAAAACCACCTTTCCCTAAAAACGGTACTAATTCTTTAATTTAAACAGTCCAAAGAGGCTCTTTGGGATTACTTTGGTGTGAACAAATCCCTCCTCAGAAATGTACTGACCTGGTTCCAGCCTCGACTCGCTGGTTATGTTGGAGCTTTAAAAGACTACAGCTGTGGATGACATTTAAAATGATTCACACGCTTCATTCTGCTTATTAAAATATGTTAGCAAGACACTGAAGCAGTCTGTAGCTTCAATAAGTATCTTGGGTGCACTTTTATTACTGTTGTATTTACAAAGGAAAATGAGTATTATTCCTAACTTATATCCTCTACTTACTCTGTAGATATAAATAAAAATGTAATGAAAGATTAAGAAAAACAATTCTTTTGAAAAATGTATTATTTTTCCTGATTAAAGCAGGAGCAGTCTTTTTATTGAATAAAGTGGCCCACTTGCAGTCCATGGTGATGAGAAATAGTAATATTTACACATGTTTAAGGTTTGGCAATTCTCCTAAAATGTCCATTATTTATTTACTGCTGAGCGACGAACATATCCATGCACATGATATTAAAGACGCGGCTGAACACTAAAGACATTTAAAAACATCTAAAATAACAATAAAGAAAAACAACTTGATAATCATATGCAAATGGTTGCAATGTTTCATTATTAGTGGCCCCAACAATAATAATAATGATTCTTAGTGCATCCTAGGTACCCAGACGAGCGTTATCGTAGATTCTTCCTTCCAGCAGTTCAGTCTTTATAACCATCACTGCTCCTAACAAACCTTGAAAAGTCATTTACATCTGTGCTGTTATTTATAGATATTTTTTGCTTTTTTCATAGATGGTCTTTTGGTGTTTTTTTATACACCATTATAAATCAGCATTTTGCACACTTTTGGGCCATCCTACTCAGCTGCACATTTAATCTCAGTATTCCATTTAAAGTGGAATACTGTGGGACATAAAGGACTATTTTATTCTATGATGATGATGATGATGATGATAATAACAGGGCAGTCCAACAGAGACTTCAGGAGAAATAAAAAAAAAGGGAAGTAAACCTACTCATGGCAAGAAGTGGGTCAGTTGGTAAACATAGTAGGTGCAATGGTGCGCAAAAACACGATATGGTCCATACTTTGGTTTTAAAGTCACAGTTCAATGAGTTTTCAGTTCGCTTCAATCAAGAGGAAAAAAAAGCGGTCGTGATAGAAGTGACTGGAGATTTAGTTTGATTTTTTTATTAATGAAAGATAAGTGGTTGTGGCCACTGACTAGATGGGTGGAATATACAACAACAAGAACAAAACACACTCTTGGATGGTCAATGTAGCTGTTTATGTATTTTTTTTAATGAAACTGTGCAGATATTTCACAATGAAAGAGTTTAGTGATAGTTGGGAGTGCTCTCAGGTCTGTATTGGGTCATATTTTAAATATGCGCTACAGAACGTTGCACAGCACACAAATTAAGAATATTTGTTAGTTTATATTAAGCTATTAGACAACTGCCCTGCAAAAACACACATCTGCAAGGCACTGTAAAAAAAAACATAAAATAAAACATTAAAAACTGACTGAAATCAGGACATTCCTGTCTCTCAGAGTGGTATGGACTCTGAAATTCATAGAAACTCAGCAGTTGCACACAGAAACATGACATATTATTTAATAGTTCCTTAAAAAAAAAACACAGCAGTGCAAAAATGTCAGATCTTCTAACCCCCCCGCAAAAAAAAGAGAGTAAAATTCAAGTTTAGACATGCACGTAATTCCTGATTATTTACTGACTTTCTAAAATTATGTACACATTCACATTTCATAATATGCAATAAATAGAGCAATGAAATAGTTAAGGAAATGCAACCAAAGAATGTATTTTTAAGTCCAGTTCCAGAAAAGTCCCGCTTAAATCATGAGAAACGTCGAGTTTATGCTGGATTAGAATATTTCCATATCAACAAGCTCATGTTTTACAGCTGCAATGAGAAAATGTAAAGTTTAACAAGAATGAAGGGAGTATACTTATTCTAATCAGGGTTCCAATGCTTAAAATCACTGGGAAAGTTAATAATTTTTCAATATAAAATATAAGAATCCAGATTCAGCGCTAAGAGAAAATGTAAGCGTGAAAAACAGCACAAGCGCATCTCCTAACGACGCAACCGCAGAAATGTCCAACAAATAACCCAATACTGGCTTTGAGAACTTAGAGTAATTCAATATTTGACTGAACAGAGCGCAAGGTGGCAGCTCCATCAGAAAAGTCCGCTTCCTTTACTGTAAGTCCAAACTCACCAGTGTTGACTGCAGAGCTTTAGCATACGCTGCGGAGAGGAGAGACACGTTTCACAAAGAGGTTCAGCGGCAAGGCGAAGTTTATTTATAAAAAGAGTGGGAGAGTGTGCCGCCACTACCTCTGGGGTTGTTGTAGAAGACGCAGTTGTTGGCGCAGGTGTCGGGGTGGGAGTCCCAAAAAGACGAGGCACAGCAGCAGAGAGGGGGGAGCTCCACTCTCATCTGAGACAGGCGCTCCTTCATCTGAGCTCTCAGAGCCTCGACAAACCTGCCGAGAGTCCCCCACAGGTTATTCAGGACAGGTGCTGCAGCTCAGAGCTGCTACACACTTCTACATCCATCAGTCCATATATATGTGTTTAATACTATTTAAATGCATCTATTATTATTTCGTTTTTTTGTATCCCACCTCTCACCTAACCTGACAGAAGCCAGCTGTATGTTGCTCCGCCTAGCTTCACTCACATACATCTGGGACATCTTCCGTAGAGAGTGATTTCTCCAACCAATTTTATTGTCCAGCCAATCAGGACGCAGGGCTGGAGTTTCATAGATGTGACGTAGTGGAGACGCGACCATGACGTGAGACTGATTTGATAGCAATGGCGGCTCGTTGAGGAAGCAAGCGTTAACGTTGATGCTGCCATTTCTTCTGTGTTGTCCAATCTACCTAATATTGTTTCATTAAAAGAACATCAGAGAACGGCTCTGAAGGCTTTTGTTGGTGGAAACCATGTTTTCGCCCTTCTCCCGACCGGATTTGGCAAGTTTTGTTTTCCATGGCGCTTTGCCGCCTGTCTTCCTGTCAGCTCACTGTCAATAAAACGCGTGCCACTAGAGCCACAAACACATTAAAAAAATTCTCTATCTTTTTTTCCTGCGTCGCTCTCACAGCGTCACGGGTTGGCTTCGGTGTGAGTGGTTGAAATAGCACGTCGATAGAGATGACAGACAAGTGGCTTATCCAATCATATGCAAGGATTTTTGATAAAGCCCAGCCTTCAATAAAGGAAATTCCTATGGAGAGGTCCCAGATGGATGTGAGTGGAGCTAGGCGGAGCGAGACTTACGTCTGGCTAGAGTCAGGTTACCTCTCACCCACTGACCGGCAGATAGGCGGCAGCGAGTAAAATAATGGATAATGGATGGAAAAATAGTCTTAAACATTTCAGACTGATCTTCTGATTTTTGTCCTCTTATCATGTTTGTGTCAGAACATTTTGTGGATATGTTCACAGTTATGTAGCAACACAGCATCCGTTGCACAGATAAAACCGATATTTAAACAGCGGCATGAGTCAGAATGAGTCAGCAGGGGAGATATCAGTTCTAATGAGCAGCAGATTACCTCGCAGGGTCTTTGACCTTCTCCCCTCTGCTCCTCCTCTGCAGCTGCATGGCTCTCTCCTCCTCCTCCTGCTTCAGTCGCTCCAGAACCAGCAGCTCTCGCCCCTCCAGTCTCCGTTTGGCCTCTGCAAGCATCCGGCCTCTCTCCAACCTCATCTCCTCCTCCTGACGAAGCTTTTCTTTTTCTGCTTTGATCCTGAAATGACAAAGTTTAAAGATACTTTTCTTTCCTTGTTGTGAAGGTTTTTCAACATGAAAACGATCCAGGAGGAACCGCTGCGGTCCGGTCACCTCGCAGTCCTCTTCAGATGCTTCCTGAGTTGTTTGTTCTCCTTCACCTGCTCCCGTTCGGCGGTCATGGCCAGACGGCGGTGCATCAAGAAGTGACACTGATGCTGCAGAGAAAGACGCAGCGTCTGTCTGAGATAATTAGCCCAGAAGGAGGAAAACTAGCTGGATCAGGTCTTCGTCTACCTGCTTTTTCACATTTTCTTGATCGGCCATCGGCCAGAGAACCCTCGGGACTCTTGGGCTCTGATTAGAACCGTGATCTGAGCGTGAATTGTTAAGATCTGACTGGACATGTCCGCCCACCTGAAACAGGGAGACGGGGAAAATTAGGAATACAGCGACCTGCAAAAGTATTCAACGTCATTTTACAAACAAACTAGAATGCTTTTCATTCAGATTTTATAAGACAGACTGACACAAAGTAGCACAATTGGGAAGCAAAAGGGGAAAAAAAAGTTTATAAAGATTTTATACACACTAAAATCTGAACAGTGTGGCATGAATTTCTATTCGGTGCCCTTTATACTAACACAGCTAAATTAAATCCTTATTGGTCTCTAGACTGGTTACTATTTTTTTTCCCAGCTTCAACACTTTTACAAAATGATACTTTGAGATTTCTATTTACATTTTTTTGTCCCGTTTGAAGCATAAATATAATCAGAATTAGCTTTATTGGCCAAATTTGTGCACGCAACAAGGAATTTGACTTTGGTTCCAGTTTTCACTCAATGTACAGAGATTATTACCTGACTCCGCCAGATAGATTTGCTCCGCATATCCATCTGGAAACCTTCCGTTGAAGTAATTTTGGGAAGGGGCGAAAATACTGGTAGCTGATTGGCCTATGTTGGTGATAGACGGGCCAAATGAACCAATCAGATTCGTCGTCGCTCTGTTACGAGCGACGACGAAAACACAACCACAAGCTAAGCTACTCTTGCTGCTGCAGGTAAAGGCTCGTTAGCTCAGCAGAGAAATACTCTGTAATTCCGATAAAACTTGCTCGATAGCCACGCTAACGCTAGTTTCATCGGCTGAAGCCGCCATGTTGTTTAGACTGAACTGACGCGCTTCTCGTTGCGTCACACCTCAACCCGCCTCAAAGCCAACGCTGATTGGACGTTCGTTTGGTGAACGGCTCCAAATTTTCTTTAACGGAGAGTAGCCAGACTGATCTGCGAGTGAAACCTTGAAAGCTCGCGAGATCAGGATGGTCTCACGAGGCTACAGAGATTACTGCCTGTATCCAAAATCTCGTTCTTTCAGACATGATCCAGAACTCCTGAGCAGAGCTGCGGGTCGGAATGCAGACCTTTTGGCTTTTTGGACCGGAGCAGCACCTGCATAACTGCAGAAGAAGCCCCAATCCGTCTGAACGTCTACCGCTCCATCCTAGCTTAGCGTCACTCGCGAACTAGACACCATGATGCTTAAACTCCTCCGCTTGAGGCAGAGACTGACAAATTGACCGACGCATGGATGAATAAAGAACACAGATGAATCGACGGACAGATAATAGAGCACAAAAAATAAAAATATTAAGATGGGTGGACAAATGGATGACTGCCTCTCACTCTGACTGGATGGCTGGGAGTCAGTAAACAAAAAAAAAAGCATAATGGTGTGAATAATGATCAACTCCAGGCCTGCTGTTGAGGATTAATAAGAGGACATCATTGTGTTTTTGCATTTTTATATAAAATGTCCATTAAAATCAGAAGAAATTCCACGTAGACAACTGACTAGAAGAAAATAAAAAAAATAATAAAAATAAAACTTTGCTCCGGAGTTTTTTAGACCATGAATGAACCGCAGCTGGAGTTAAGCAACCATGAGCTGTAAACCGTCACAGCAGGTCGAGGGAGAACTCGATTTTAACTTCCTGTGTATCTTTCTTATTCTGATTAACCCTTGATGAAGTGAAACAGGAATCTGTTTTGTAAATTCATATTTAAAAAGGAACTCAACGCCGTTTTACAGTTGCAACGGTCTTCTGTCAAAGGTAAGCTTTGAAAGCAACGCTGCACAGTCCAAAGCTCTGAACTGATAAAAGCAACATGGAGACATGCAGTCTTCACATCCTCAAAGCTGTTTGCAACATTTTGAAGCCTGGATTTCTAGGCTTTGTTGGTAAAGAGCACATTTTCTGTGATAAAATGTTTCCGTAGACAATGACATTGCATAAAGTGAAGCTCTGTCCGGCACGTCACACGTTATCTGACAGTATGAAACAGAAATATCCACATCCCTGTTTTTAAAGCAGCATTTATTCACGTTTGAGGAAATCAGCTGATTCCTGTATTTGCACATCATGATCCTGTTGCAGAAAAATGCCTTTTCAACATCTTTTTTTCCAATTGAGTTTTGTCCGCAGAAAAATATTTTTTTGGCCTTTTTTCAATGAGAAGTAAACAACTTACTCTCAAGTCTTTTAGGTAACTTGCTAAATTATTCATGTCTGTTGGCGATTTCCAAACTTTGTCACATTATATTACAACCAGAAGCTTCACTGATAACTTTTTTTTGTATAAAGTAAAGAGGAAGTGAAAGGATAGAAAGGTACAACTTTATTTAAAACTATGAAAAGTGTGATGTGTCTGTTTTCTGCCACCTTTACTGAGATGTTCCTAAGTAAAAATGTCCGTTATGCACCTAAACTGACAGGCTGGGCAAGGAAAGCATTAATCAGAAGGAGGAAGAAGTCTGTGGTGCTTCTGGTGGAGCTCCACGGGGGTGAAGAAATCTATTAACAGGATAACTGTGCCGTCTATAATTCTGGCTTTAATGCATGCATGGAAAGAAGACAGTCATTGGTTAAGGGAAGCCACAAGAAATCCTGTTTAGGCGGTACAGCAGCCAGGTGGAAGAAGGTGATCCGCTCAGGTGAGAAAAAACTGAGCTGTGTGGCATTCACAATTAAACATTGCTTTGAGGTTGACCTGTTTCATAAATCCCATTATAAAACACTGAAACTGTGGATTTAAGGTAATTAAATAAGAAACTATCTACTAGGTCTAAACAGTTTAAAAGTTCAGTCGATACTGAGTGTGTTTGTTGTCCAGTGTAGAAACGTTTCGAATTGAAATCCTAAAAAAAATTGACTTGACGTTATTGATTTCACTGTTGCATGCTGGGAATTAAAGTCACCTTCTGCTGAACAAGGGGGCATTCGTGTTGACTGCCAAAGACAGGAACCTCTGCAGGAACATCCTCCTCTGTTCTCTGCACATGAGCACCGGCTCTCTGCTGGGTGGAGGGACAAATCGTATCATTAGCTTTCAGAAAAGAAAAAAAAAACACAACAACAACAAAAAATGGGATCATGGGAAGTGTGTTAAAAAAGCAGAACAAAGTGTGGGGCACAGACGCTCACATGTCTGGTCGGAGAGACGTTCCATCTGCCTCCTGGAAGATCTGACGCCGTTTCCTCCTGCTGGATCAGCCGACAGGCAGCCAGTCTGAGTCTCACCTGCCTCATGGACTCACTCGGCTGGAAAAGTGACAGAAATAAATAACACTCCACATTAATCATAGTCACATTATGTTAAAGTCACACAGAAGAACACAAGTTGATCCTTCGGAGCGTCAGCAACAGGACATTAACGCCATCAAAGGGGAACCAGAACGAGAGCAGCTGCAAGAAACTCCTTAGTGCCCCCTGGTGGGTAAATGATCACATTACATTTTCCACATATGAATTCATTATGATGTTAGTACAGCAGTGTGCAGATACTGTTCAATATCATCGACTTTTCTTCTAAGATTTTCTGTTATTCAGGTCAGGAAATTCCTACTGGACCAAAAACCAAACAGGGGAGCAAAAGTCTTCATCAGTCACGGTTTGGCGACTGAATTATTGCCCTTGACTTAAGAACAAACTTCTCCTTCCGCTGAATGATGATAGTTTAAAATAAGCAGATAATACCTAAAAAAAAACATGTATACATTTTTATAATCATCGTTTCATGCAACAGTGATTTTAGCTGAGTTTATAAATGTGTGGAGCAAGCAATAAAGACTGCACCAACAGAGACTAAACAGCGTCTTCAAAGTTAGCAGAGAATCTGTTTCGGCACAGATTCTCTGCTCCGGCGTCCGCCTCTCACCTCTGGAGAGCTGCTGTGCTGCGCGGCCGTTCCTGAGGGGATGTTCTCCTCGTTGGGGGACACTTGGTGGGTTGTGACCTGGTAATGGGGGGTTCTTCTGCGAGGCGTTACCTGGACAAACAAACAAAACACGGGTCCACTGTGAAATGATCAGCCCAGCAGCCGAACCAAGTCTGCCCTTTTTTTCAGGAGTTTGAATGTTTAGCAGAGGTGCTGATGAGCCTCTGAAGTCCTGTCCGGTGTGCCGGGATGCAGCTTCAGAACCACACAGAATATCAATGAAGCACCATCATGAAAAACAGAATGTTGACGGCCATTTTCTGATAGAATCTGTCCTTACATCTGTTTTTATTCACTGGCTACGGCAGCCTATCAGTAGGAGACAAAAACAAACAAAAAAAACCCCGAATGAAATAAAAAGCAAAGGTGGAAAGTCAGATGATTAGTACCAGATTACCCAACCAGACAGAATTCAATTCAATTTTATTTATATAGCACCAATTCATGAAACATGTCATCTCAAGGCACTTTACAAAGTCAAATTCAATCAGATTATACAGATTGGTCAAAAGTGTCCTATATAAGGGAAATATTTATTACATTTTAAACATTTTTAAGAGTCACAGGAAAGGAAAAATACATTTTCAGCTCTACTTATCATCCACTTCATGGTGAATTTCAGTTCCTGCCACCTGGAAGGAGATTCAGACGGCCGACAGCAAGGACCAGCAGATGGAAAAGCTGATGACTTCAAAATGTGATCAGTTGTCATTTTAGTCTGATAGTTTTTAATTGATATTTGCCTTTTCGCTGATGTTTTCTTTACCGTTTCTTTTGCCAATGTTGTAGAGTGATTGTGTTTTTATATATTTTTCACAAGGCTGAGAGGGAAATTTCCCTACGGGGAAAATAATAACGTTATACTGACCAACTAGTGAGTCAGTTTATGAACAAAAACATTTCACAATTTTTAGCTTCAAGCCAGTCACAAAAACCTCATTTGTTCCAGTTCCTTTTTCTTTTTTTTTTTTAGCTCCAGGTATGAAAAACCACCCATGAAACCCAATACAGGATAGGTGTGTGCTGGCATTCTGATAAAGTGGAGAATAAAAAGCCTAAAAGCAATGAAAATGTTTTCATCTTATTTTATTTGGGATACTTGTTTCCAGGAAATGGGATAATTTTCTGCAGCCAATTTTTCTATAATCGACTACGTCTTTTTTTAGAGCACTTTTTACACACAACCGAAGCTCCACAAAGGGCTTTACATAAGCTAAAAACAGGACGCAGTGAAAAACAAATAATAAAGAACTCAACAAGGCAAAGCATGCAAAAGTAAAAAAAATAAAATAAAAACAGGAATGTGTAGTCGAGTGTGAACTCCTTTATGATGTGAAGGAGGGCAGCAGGATGGCAGAAAATCTGGTGATAATAATGGTAAATACTGTGATGGGGATCAGTTAAGATATCGTGTCCGATGTGAGCATCTGTTGCCGTGAGATTCTGTCCAACACACTAAATATTAGTAAAATGTAAGTCTGTAAAACTTGGAATATGTCAGCCAACAATTATTGCTCTCCAAACTGTCCTCTGCGATACAAACATCGCATTAACCATAGATTTGCGACATATCGTGGAGCCTTGAACTGAAGATGCTAAAGGCTGATATAAAAATAGAAAGAAAAAAGAAGTGTTAAAACTAAGATAAAGAAAATAAATTATACAGATAGATAAATTTAATGAAAGAAAAAATACTTAAAAAGAGGACTAAATAACTAGAATAAAACAAAGAACATTGAATACATTTAAAAAATTCACATAAAGCCTCTCTAATGGCTTTCTATGGAGTCCAAAGTGTTTTAACTATTAGGTTTATGGGACTTTTAATATAATTTCTTTTAACATAAAGAAAATCTTTTCAGAAGTCTGTAGAAATATTACTACTTTAAAGGATTATATAAAAGATCGGCTGTTTGACAGAAAAATAAATCTTTGGATCAAAAGCAGTCACTGATATCTATAAAAACTTAAGGCGACATTTGTACCGACGACTGCAATAAATTTGGTTTTATGTTTTATAGTGACAGCAAAAACAAATATGCCATTTTATATTCTAAATGACTGGAAGATTTCTTTGTTGGTAATTTTTGTAAGAAGCCACAACTGAAGGCAACAGATGTTAGACGCTTGTTATTCAGCTTTGTTTCACCCAAATCAGCCATTAATCTCTGTTATTTCCCGTTTTGTTTTTGTAAGACCCCCCTTTCAGTGGAAATACTTTACCGAGAGATGCGTGCGAGGCGGCTGTCGTCTCTCGCCGATGTGAGCTCGATATGCGACTCGCTGACGTACTTTATCTTGAAAGCGCCTGAGGTTGTCTTCATTCTCCCTTCTCTTTTGTGCCTGCAGCTCCTCAGTCAGCAAAGCGAGGGCCTAAAACAAAACACAGAGCTTTCAGCTATCAAGTTCTAAAATCTCCAGTCACACAAAATATAACAATTAACAATAAAATAGCCAAATACAAATTTCTAAACTTAGATCTTTACCCCTAAGGTAGTGGTGGAACAAAAACTGAATTACATAAGTTGAACTTTATACCCCATATTGCACTTTTCTCTCCAATATACAAACAAAGAAAAACAATATCACTTTAAAGATATTCATGGTAGAAACTAAGTAAAACCATTGATAAGGGGTTAATATATTGTAGAACTACCTTGAGCAGAAATCTAAACTAACAGCTGTTTTCTGCATATTTTCATCATCGCCGTCTCATCATTGGCCAAAGCTTCAGCCGTCAAACACAGATGGTCTGAGATTTAACTCAGGAATCCTTTGGTACACAGAGGAGCTCTTGGTAGTCTCAAGAACTACAAGGTGTCCAAACAAGCCCAGATCATCACATTTCCACCACCATGCTGGACAGTTTTGAGTAGCTGTTTGTACTGCGACGCTTTCTTAGGAATTCTCCGAACATAGTCTTGAACACAGATGATGAACATAGTCTCTACTTTGGCCTCGCCTGTCAAAACAACAACGTTCAACCAGTCTTGATATTTTCAAGATGCGACTTTGCAAACTTCATGCTTCCAGTTTTGCTTTAGAACAAACTGCCGTCTCCAGGCAGTCACTCCATACAAGCCTTACTTCTTCAGTATTTTTCTAATGGTATCTGTGTTGAACTGTGATAAAGTAAAGGCCAACACATACTTACACATTTCTCAATCAACCAGTTGGGGTAATAACAAGGACAAAGTTCTTTTTGGCAAGGACATTTCATACTTTAGAAGAATTTGGCCCTCCTGGAAAATATTCCGGCTAAAAGATGTGTTAAGACAAAACTACCAAGAACTCCCAAACCTGGGTTACAACAAAAGAATGGCATTGTTTTGTTTTTGCAACCCTGGATGAGAGAAATAATCTTTTTGTTCCTGTGGAAAATGTAGAGTCTTAGGCTGAGATGGAGCTTTTACGTCTCTGGCTATTTCTCCCAGCTGGGGGTTGTTCTGCCTCTTGGAAGATCGGGGCCCGTCAAATGTTGTCCTCTTGTGAAGAACGGTCAAATTGTTTGGAGATAATATTAAAGCGCTTTAAAGCGGGACAGAAAACAGCAGATACTATCTGACGTCGGTTTCCGTCTTTCCTCCTGTTGTAGTAACACACACATAAGACCAACAAACTACTTCTTTTACTTCTAATTGCATAGCAGAAAGTTGGTATTGGTTTAATTAGATTAAATATCAAGTACTTAAAAACCTATAAGTAAATTGTAGAAGTGAATTAGCTCATAGTTGTTTCATAATAGCTGATACAGAAATTAAGCTAAGTGTTTCTAGGTTTATAATGGTTTTTGAAATATGTCAAATGACGAAGCGCCTCTGATTACACACTCATCCTATCTGTGTTTGTCTCGCCACAAACAAAACAGATCTGCATTCCAGGGTCAAATAAGGAGTTGGCTTCTTGATACATTTGCCAGATGTTTCTAGGAGTCTACCTAGATAAACCTTCCAGAACATTGTAAAGCTTATAAACCCTAAATCTTCGTGAAGCTTACCAACCATAAAACATCATGTGACTCTTTCTTACTCTCGTATCCCACAAGAAGGTTGGGTGAATTTATTGCCTGTTAGTGACCTTAAAGACTCCATACTATGTGCCCTGCCAGCCCATAGTAACCAAAACTACTGTTTAATAAAATACATTATTAATATAAAAAATGATTATATATTTCCATAACCCAAACTGTAAGTTTAGGTTAAATTAATAACGCATTAACTTCCTGGTTACAAACTGTGGGGATAGCGAGAGGTCAAAGCCCAACAAACGGTCGCTTGGTAACGGATAAACCGAGCTAGCTAGCCGGCTGCTTTTTAAAGCTAAACTTACAGCCGGGTGCTCCGGGAAATCCTGTCCGCTCTCCACCCAGGCTCCCACCGCCGCCACCGCCTGGTTTCTTTCCGCCAAAACTTTACTGGCTCTCGGGTGTCCATGCTGGCTGGTCCTGTTCCCCGGAGGGTCGTTCCTGCGGTTTGTCTGAGCTCTAACGCGGTTAGCAGCACTCATCAGTAAACACCGCCGCCAACGTTGACTGGAAGCGGAATTTGATGAATTCGCCTCAAGTCCACACAATTAAATGGCTTTCAATAAAAAAAAAAATCAACACAAGGAACATAAACACTAGAACAACTAGTGTGGTGACAGAAGAGTAAGCAGCAACAGGTTTGTTTTGAGTTTCGCTCGTCTTGTTTTAGTCCGGATTAGTTTGCTCACTACCGCCCCCATCTGGCCTGGAGGCGACACTGAACATCTCCAGTAAGAAGATTGGTAAAACATCCACCTGGGAGAATCATAGAAAAACACTTCCATACAAGTATTTAACATGAGTGAAAATTAATTCACATAATATGAGAATGGATGAACAGTCTCTTTTTGTGTGTTTTCTTTTTGTTGTTCTGTTTTTAATATGAACCAATTTGTGTCTGAAATAAAGTTGATGAATAAAATGTCGTCTTGTCTTCGAAATATATGCCTACTGATGTTCTTCTGAAAATCAGAGCAAATTAAAACATTTGTGTCTGAAACATCTACTGAAGTTCACACACCCCACCAACTCATACACATCTCACTAACACAAGCTTTTTTTTGTATTGACCCCATTCTAACCTCAGAGCTTCTTTCACTGAGGAAGACATAATTACACTGTGTCAGCAGCAGAAGACCAGGAAAGCTGCGTGAGGTTCCATCACAGGGTTAAACGACTGCAGGCCTCTAGCCATGACGTCTTTGGTCATTAAAAATGTTTGAGGTGTTGAAGCACTGGACCGCCTGCAGATTGCTTAGCGGGCAAAAAGGTTAGTAGATAATGCCGTCAGCCTTAGACCAACTCCATCCTGTCACCACTTCGACCACCCAGGGATATGATTATGTGAAACTCCTGGAGTTTGCAGACGACACCTCCGCCATTGGTCTGATCCAGAACAGCGACGAGGCAGATTGACTGGTCCACTGGTGCTCAACCCGCTCAAGACTGCAGAGTTGATAGGCAACCTCTGGACACGCTGCCTCCCCTCAACAACGTTGTGCCTCCTATGTGTGCCATTATTCAATCTGTTTTGTGCACATCCACGCCTGTGTGGTTTGGCTCATCTTCAAACAGGACAGGTCCAAACTACAACAAACAGCTATGGCTGCAGAGAGGATCATGAAGGCTGACTTTCTCTCCATCCAGGACTTGTCAAGGATGAGAAAAAAAAAATGCTTAGACTTTTACCTTCAGGTCAGCACCACAGAGCCAAAAATCAGCCACAACAGAGACAGTTTCTTCCACCAGGATGTCACTATGATGAAAACTTAACAGTAAAACACTGCATACACACTATAATAAACATGTCTTCCTCAAGAGCAAAGAGGAACTGGAATCCAATTCTTTGTTTATGTACAAGAATTAATTAACTGATTCTGATCTTCTCGAACTTAATGATTAGAACTGTTAAATTTTCTAATATAAGCTGCTAAATTCTCTCTCTATAGGAGTCTCTACACAATATGTTTAACAATAAAATGAAGAAAACTTAAGACATTAAGATGTTTTAAAGGTAGGTTTTTAAAAAGGATAAAAGCGAATATGAGCTTCCATGTCACATCTGTAGCCATTTGGCTTACAGCAGGGTGCTTATTATCTAAAATGGGTGTTAAAATGAGTTTACTGAATAGTTTTCTTTTGTAATTTTAAATAAAATGTATAAGAAGGATCAGCTTTTTTAAACTGATGCTACAACGGTCACCATTTCTTGGGCTGCGCCTGTCATTTGATCTTTTGTATTACTTTTCTTTGATATATTGCCAATGTGGGTATTACTAAACTCCAGAATTATATATTTACTTTATTTTCATTAAGGTTTTTAATTCTGATCTGTATTTGTAGATGAACAATTTATTTTCTGTCAATCTTCATTTGATATAGACTCTTCTTCCCTACCGTTATTTAAATTTATGGAAATTATATTTTCTATATTTTCCACTTTGCTTTCACTGGGTTTCCGTACCATATTTATAATTATTGTCCATGGGTATATTTTCAGTTGAATACGTTTTGAATTTTTATTTACTTTTATAGTATTTTTCAAGGGATTCTGTTTTTAATTGGGAGGCGGGGTTGTGTTTAATCTGCTAAACATGTTGCTGTATATATAAAAGGTGCAACAATCAGTCGATAATGTTTGACTGATTGAAGAGATTACGAAAGAATGTAATACATTTAAACCTTTAAAAAGAGACCAGAGTAATCAGAGAAAAATCACGCCTGATGAGATTTTACAAATTTTAAAACTGTCATCCAGCAGGTGGCGCTACACATTAAGCAAACTGACTTAAAAATGTAGCATCTGGTTAGATTTGTTTTTTTTTCTTGAAAGACATCTTTTTTTATTATTTTGCTTCTATAACTTAAGCATCTTTATTGTTGGAGAATCTGTTCAGAACATTTTTCTTCCTTTTTCTAGTATCCTAATCTAAGAAACCCTTAATCTTTGTGAGGATCTTTGCTGAGGAACCCTTAATGTTTACAAAGTTTAATTTTTTCCCCCCCATTAATAAATCAAACCATCAAAAAAAGCAACCAATAGTAAAAACTGAACCAAAGATCAGTGGAAAGATGATTACATAACGTATTAATTAAAAAGAAGATGCTGTTGAGGCAATATCTTTATTTATAAAAGTGTGTATTTCATCACAAATGGTTAAACTGATTCAAACAGTGGATTGTTTCAGATATAAAGATTACTCTGAATTTCTGCACTTCGGAGAAACTTGCGGAGGACATCTGTGCTCGGGGGTGAGTTCACCTGAGGAGAAAGAAAACAATGTTAAACTGTGACATGAGGCAGGCCATACTACCCGTTAAATAGAAATATCTGATAAAAGTCTGAACGAGGAAGGTGTGCACTTTGTTGGGAAACATTAAAAACACAAAATCACTAAAGTGGAAATTCTCCTGGGATAGTTTGAAAGGAAAGAAAAAATTATCTTTTAATTTTTTTTTTGGTGGATTTGTCCGCACGGTGGTGCAGATCGTGTTTCCTTGCAGCATGAAGGTTCTGGTTAGGACTGCACCATGTTAAAAAATCTTAGAAAAGGTGATTATACTGATGGAAATTGCCGGTTTCCTTCTTTCCTCGTCGACTCATCTGCGCCTCCATCACTCTGTGACCTTGAGAATTTTGGGAAACGTCATCCGTGTTCAGGACCGTCTGCTGACATTCAGCTAAATATTACATTAACGTGCAAAAATACTGCACCCACTGACATTGTGATGATGACATATTCATAATATACTGTGCAGCTTTAGTTCTGGGGTTAAACCCTGGTCTAAAAGTTCTCCCCGTTCCATGCACGCTCTCTCTCTGGGTACTCCGGCATCTTCCCACAGGCCAGGCTAAATGCTTAGGCGTGTGTGTTTATTTTTGGCCAATGACCGCTGGACATGTGCACCAGCAACCCCTTTGAGGACAAGCGGCTGTAGATAATGGAAGGACATTTGGCAGCAGCTCTGTTAGTCAAATTTAATGCTCTGACTCGGCCTTCCCTTCCAGGGAAACCGTAAAACACAATTACTCATTGAAAAAAAAAAAAACTGAAAGGATTTAAACTTAGAAAATGGAGACGCTGGATTTGGTAAAGAAAGCAGAAGAAAAAAGGAAAATGCTTTTGGCATGAGAGGCTCCTCTAATTATAAATACTAATCCCATCAGCTGTCAGAAGTTTGCAGCTACAGCCTCGCCTGGAGCTCGGCCAGATCGCTGGGATGTTGGACATTTGTGTACATCCTCCATCGGTGACCCTTTTCATAAAAAAAAAAAAAAAAAAAAGGCCTTCGATATAAAAGGAACAGCGGCTCACCTGTATGGACCTGCCAAGCTTGTTTAGCACCGGCTTGTAGCTCTCCACTGTGACGGAGTCGGGACCGGCCACGTCGCTGTAGCACTGGTACACGACTGCGGCGATGCGGTGGACCTGGCAGTGGTTCAGGACTGATGAAAAAAAACCACAGAGAAGAACAAAACAAGGTGAACTGATGGCTAAAAGATGACACGGATGAAGAGTAAAGCCATCAGCGACGAGCGCCTGGTTCCTTACCCTGATGAAACGTCTCTTTGTTTGGATTAAATGTCTTTAAGTGTACTGGCGACATAATGCCCACATCAGGATGCAGGGCTGGGCACGCTCAGTGAGTGGAGAGAAGCCTAATGGCACCACATTTTATTCGGTTGGCAGAACCATTTGTCCAGAGTGACTGTTTTTTTTTCCCTCCACATACGCACACCACGAGCTTTGTGGGGCTCATTGTCTTGCTCAAGGACACCTCAGCAGGCAGAAAGGAGAATCCGACCTGTCGACAGCGCCGTTCTCATGCGATGCCTGTACTGTGGAATCAGATACGCTTGATATTGCCTGTAAATGCTGCGTGTGTTCAGAACCCGCGTACTGGGAAAGAACAACATGAGCAGGTACAATTATTCATATATCTATCTGTCGTTTCTGATTAAAAATGAGACAGGCCCTAAGTACTAGGGGTACAGGCACAAAATGGAGATAATTAGATACCTTAGTTACCTCTTCACTAGACATGCTCCTCTGAAAGGTGATGCTGCTCTGCTGTGTTTTTATTCTTTGAGTGCTGGAGTGGAGCTAGAGAGAGGTTTGATGCACATCTTGGTTTTTTTGTTTCTTTTCCGCACATCTTGTTTTGGTCTACAGACAGTGCTCAAGCTAGCCTCGTGAGACCATCCTGATCTCGCGAGCTTTCAAGGTTTCACTCGCAGATCAGTCTGGCTACTCTCCGTTAAAGAAAATTTGGAGCCGTTCATCAAACGAACGTCCAATCAGCGTTGGCTTTGAGGCGGGTTGAGGTGTGACGCAACGGGAAGCGCGTCAGTTCAGTCTAAAGAACATGGCGGCTTCAGCCGATGAAACTAGCGTTAGCGTGGCTATCGAGCAAGTTTTATCGGAATTACAGAATATTTCTTTGCTGAGCTAACGAGCCTTTACCTGCAGCAGCAAGAGTAGCTTGGCTTGTGGTTGTGTTTTCGTCGTCGCTCGTAACAGAGCGACGACGAAGCATGTTGACGAGTACGTCATATGCTTCGTTGATCTGATTGGTTTATTTGGCCCGTCTATCACCAACATAGGCCAATCAGCTAACCAGTATTTTCGCCACTTCCCAAAATTACTTCAACGGAAGGTTTCCAGATGGATATGCGAAGCAAATCTATCTGGCGGCGTCAGGTTATGCTCAAGCTCCACCGAGCGGTAAAAAAAAAAAATCCTTATTGCTCCTTTAAGCCATAGCGCCCAGCCCTAACTCACAATACCTTGACAATAGCCATTAGATGTATTGTGCAGCTCTAATTTTAACACACACAAAAAAAAGATGTCAAAATTTTTTATCTAAGTTAAACTTCTCAATAATCGAAGGAAAAGCCTTCATTAGCCCTACAATGACCATACCCTTCTTAGGCAAGGCAAATTTATTTGTATAGCACAATTCAGTACAATGACACTGCAAAGTGCTTATAGTTGCTTATAGTCTTATAGTTGATGATCCGCCTTTTGCATGCTCCCACTGGTAAATTGAGGATTTAAATTTGGTTACAAGTTGGAAGACCTCCCTGCCATCGCCCTAATCTTTAGCTCTCGTCACAGATTGTTTGAATCGCTCCAAAATGTTGGTCAAATGAATATTACTTTAAATAAAAACTACTGGGGGGTGATACTGCCACCTGCTACTACAGCTTGGCAGTGTAACTACTCCTTCTGGTGTAAACTACACCTAACAGTTATGGCTTTCCTTCAGGGTTGTTACTTTTTCTGTTGGTTAAACATATTAAATATGGACAAACTTCTTTCTCGATTTCTGAAATTAAGACAAATTAAAGAAATTAAATGCAATAAATAATAAGTTAGAATTCATATGTCTATGTTTAAAAAGCCTTTAAAATGTAGAAAAATAAAACCACGCTCTAATCTGGGCACGTTTCCGTTTGACAAAATGAATCTAGTAAAAAAAAAATAATAAAAAAATTGTTTTTACTAAATAAAAATTCCTATCAAATAAATTGAATACTTTTTTATTTTTATTGATTTTTATTGATCAGATTACCAAGGAACCTTTGGTGACCGTTGACTTTCCGCTGTCCTAGGGTATGAATATGACAGAATACAGAAGTCAATTCTTCAAAATGGGAAAAACAGAAGAACATGCCGTTTAGGAAAACCAGATATGTGTGGATTTTCAAAAGTAAGGACATGGTAACAAGATAAAAGCTGTCAAAGCCCGACCATTATGTGGGCTGAACAATAATTAAAACGTTAAAACCGCTGGTGCTGTGCTCACTGAAGCAAACAGGAGTCACTGGGGTCACGAAGTCTCCATAACAACCATTAGACCTCATCTACATACCAGCTGGTTGTTCAGGAGGCCTGCCTACAGGAAAGCCGTTCCTACCCCGCATTCACTAATGCAAAACTGTGATGTTTGTTGAGCATCACTGGGACTTTAATTAGAACTGTGTGCTCTGGTCAGATGAGAGCAAAAGCAATAAAAACACCAAAAGCAGGCTCGGTGTAAAACAAATCATGAATATTGGAAAAGTGAAAAGCAACTTGGGTTAAAATGTTCTTTTAACACTGCATTTAACACATTTCAGCCTTTTTTTGCTTTGTAAGAAACTCCAGAAGACACAGGTGGATGCCTGGACCACAGACCAACTTATAATACCATGACAACAGCCATTAGATCTATTGCACAGCTCTAATTTTAACACAAAAAAAATCTAAAGTTAAACTTCCATACCCTTCTTATAGTTGATGATCACCCTTTTGCATGCTCCCACTGGTAATTTGAGGATCTAAGCTTGGTTTCAGGTTGGAAGACCTCCCTGCCATCGCCCTAATTTTTAGCTCTCGTCACAGATTGTCTGTTTGAATCGCCCCAAAATGTTGGTCAAATGAACATTACTTTAAATAAAAATGTTCATTGGTAAGTAATGTGGAGGACTTGAGATCCACAAGCTTCTTTATGTTGCGAGGAAAATGTTCTTTTAACACTGCATTTAACAACATTTCAGCCTTTTGTTGTAAGAAACTCCAGCAGACACAGGTGCACACCTCAGACTCCAGGAACAGAGTCCTGCCATCTGCAGAAATAGTCGGATGACTTTGCGGTTTTTGGGTGTGTCGGACCGCGGCGCAGGCGTGGAAACTATCATCTTATCTTGAATGTGAACAAAACAAAAGAGGAGATGACCTTTAAGAAGTCCACAGCTCCAACATTCATATAACGGCCAGTTTTAATAAATCTGGCTGCTTGGCGGTAAAACCCTATCTCTGAGGACTGAACGGCCGGCCACTAACGCATCATAAGTACTTCCGTGAGTGGAGGCAGCAGAAAAGATGTACGCTTACTCTCTGCAGCTAAAAGGAGAAGAAGCAAGATAACAACGTCTTCAATCCTGTGGATCGGTTTTGCGATAAGAACTGCAGACAAATTCTCCCGCAGATAACCACATGTCCCTAAGCCTCTATTGCAGTTTTCTACAGTAAAGGAATCAGCTTTCTTTCAAGAAAAACACTTATTTGAAGTGCGCCCCAGAAAAAAAAAAATACAGAAAAAAAAAAAGGCCAGCCTTTTTCCGTTCCACATAAATCCTAAAAAGAATCAGGACATCCTTGTCCTTGACGCAAACACACAGTAAACGGCAGAAAGCAGCACAAGGTGAGATGAGATTGAGGCCAGGAGGCCCTCACATCCCGCTTTAACGGCTGCACAGGATGTAAGACACGCAGAACATAAGCATCTGTCAGGGTTAGGAAATCCAGAGAAAAAGAGCAGATTTACAACAAAATTAAGACCGGGAATCGACTGAAGCGGTGAACAGATGGGCACACAGATGACTGTTAATCCCTGGTTGATGCACAGATACCGGGCAGCAGCTCAGTCCGTGTATCAGACAGATTTAAACTCCTGTTCTCTGCCTCTTCATGTTCGGACTCAATAAGTAACAACCAGAGGGAGGAGGATACCTGCAAAGCACCTGGAGTGACGAACTGTGAGCTTCATTTTCACTGGTGATGAAATGAGGTTTAAAGATTTATTTGCTGGTCGTTATTTGAATTAATGACGAGGATGTTTTCACAGCAATTACAGATTAAGGCATTGAATATGTGTAATTATTAGAGTTAATACTCAGGACCATGGGCATGTTTTCAAGAAGACTGAGAATGTTGAAACGGTCTCATAGGAACATTTATTGATATTTGGGATCAATTAAATAATGAATTACAGCCATGTATAAGGTTTACTCTAGAGACATTTAAAAAAAAAAAAATCACTGTAATAAAGGCATCTTTCACACCAAAGTATTGTTTATTCGACTTATTCTTGTTAAGTCGGATGTGAGACCTTATGTGCCGAGTTTATAAAGCAGGATTGTATCTGCACACAATTAGCTGGAATAGCAGTAAAATATTTGAGTCAAATTATCAACAAGTCATATCAAAACACAGAGCTTTGACACGCCCGACATTTACCTAAAACTTTAGCAAACCGCTCCAGGTGTAAAACTCATCAGCAGGAGCAAGACATGAAATTATGTAGGAGTAGAGCTGCACAATTAATCGCAATTTTAAAAAAACGTAATTTCCAAATCGCAGGGGGTCTACAATTTTTGGCTATGTAACAATTTGTGAATCAGACGCGTCCTTTAGGTGTCTAATATGTTTAAAGTAGGTTTGCCTCCACATGGAAGGGAAGAGTGCTGCAGCAGTGAGATAATTTAATTTATTACTTGTTTTAGAGTTTATATAATCATACTGTTTTACCAGAAACTTTCAGGAATCTCACCATAGCATTAGTCAACCAGTTTTATACATAGACGTGCATGTTGGTTGCACTTTGCACTTTATGTTCAACAAGGATTGATGTCCAAATCAATTAAAAGCTGTTCTCTTGAATAATATTCTGATTAATAAAAACATTAAAAGTTCTTGTTTTAAATAGTCCTTGTTTACAAGTATCTTTATCTAGAGGCCATTTTTGTTGCTTGTGGTTAATGAGGAGAAAAGTCAAGATCAAATCGCAATTTTAATTGAAATATATCGTAGGCAGAACGCAATCATTTCTGCACCGAGTTGAGACGCAGCGGCTCTTTTAGCACCTAATCTGCACAGTGATGAATCAGATTGATCTGTTGTTTGAATATTTTTAAAAAGACATGATAAATTAAACTAAAAAAAAAAAATCGCATTAAATCGTAATATTAAGATAAAAAAAATTTGCAATTCGATTATTTTCCAAAATCGTTCAGCTCTATTGAGGAGCAGCTTTATTTGTCAAGTTGGACATCTTTATGAACCATGACATATTTGGCGATATGTTGTAGCTTTCTTAATCTAATTATCTGTGTTGGAGCAGCACATTGAGGCTGACATGCAGATATTCCATTTAGGACAAAATATATGTCCATATTAGGAGAAAAGGGACAGTGCAGCATCCTAAATAAAACAGGTTAGTTAAGTGAGACAGGATTACAATGATGATTTTGGCCACTTGATATGGATGAACTGTAGTCTTTAGGTTTACAGCACTTGCATAGCCACGTTGTTTGACTATTTTAAATTTATAGTAACTCACTCTGGTTGCATACAACATTTTTTATGAAAGATTATCACGTAATGCTGGTGTATTAGTTGTTGTTTTGGTCTTTTATGCCTTGTTATTGCTCAATTTGTTAGTAAATAAAGCCTTTTTTCTTTATTCACGATATTAACGGAGGTACGTACTGCATATGTGCAGCCGGGTTTAAAACAAGGAAGAAGCTAAATGCTATTAGCATCTCCCTATGAGACAATAGAAAAAAAAAACACCCAAAAAAATATGATTCAAGAGGGAAAAGACTGAAATGTCTCTGGGAATACAGTATGAACGTTGCTGTTCACTGGAGCAGACGCTAAACCTGACGAGGCTCAGATGTGGCCACAGAATTGAGTAAATGTTCTGATACGAGGCTCTTAAAATTTTTGTAGATTGGTGTATTTAATTAATAACGGTTGGTCTTTGATCACACCGAGCTGACGCTTTATTGTGAGGCCTTGCAGAGGGTCAGGCTCAGTCCGGCATTGTTTACAATCGATTTATAAATTAAGCAAACCGGCGTTATGACAGTTCTGTGATACTGCCGCTAGATGGCGCCACGTCTGTTTATACCTGTTAATCGCACCCGAGAGCCAATGACTTCATCAACTTAGATATAGTGACGGATCAGGATACTGCATTGGCAAATGACTTTTCCAACATTGATATCACTTTAAATTTGTCCATAAAAATCGCACAAACTTTTTATTTTATTGGAAATATGGCCAAGTCAAAGTCCAGACCTAAATCTGTGGTAAGACTCAAAAATCTATGTTCACAAAGTCTTTTCTGGATGGCTGCGTTGATAACAAAGAACATGTGCAGCGTCTGCTCAACCTATACGCCCTGCTCTGCTTCACATGTCACGTTTTAAGACCAAAAAAATCCTTTTGTATCCATATCTCTAATTGTTTAAGGAAACAGAGACAAAGCTTTAAGCAAAATGTCTCTTTATGAGCCTAAAGAAAATGTCTTCTTATGGGGGACAAAGTGGGCTCAGGTTATGTGAGAACCACACTGTTTTATGCGCCGAATAAAAGGCGCGACTCAGATGGATTCCTCTGCTAAATATCCACAGCAACGTGAGAGGTGAGGCAAAGGTTAACTGAATGGGTCCCGTTTAGAGTCCTGAGTGGGTTTTGTGAGACAAAGCAATGAGTCGGACTCATCTGACCAGGAAAAAAAAGGTCCAAACGCACCTGCAGCTGGAAGGCCTGTAATGATGTTGGGCTGCTCCAGTGACGGGCAGACAGGCCGATCGGCGAACGCACTGGAGTGAAGAGAGCGCAGGAAGGGAGCAGAGCTGCTGCACAGATAGTCGGGCGTCTTGTAATCAGCCACAGAGCGATCTGACAGCACCGTCACGGCGAGCTCTCTGGACTGCAGGCAGTCGAACACCTGCGACGAACAAAGACCAACAACACGCCGTTAGGGGTTCGGATCTCACAGTAATTCATCTAACGTGTGCAAAGAAATAAAGACAGGGGCCGGGTTTTAGGGTTTATTTCTGTTTCTAGCCACACACCTGTGTCTGGCAGCTGGCGCTGACATTTCTGAGACCAGCCAATACTTTTCCAATTTGCAGCTGTCAAGTTTCGAAAACACTGTGCCTATTATAGCCTCATCTTCCTCCAATCTGCTGACAGGAGTGAAATCTGTCATGATTCTCTGCCGCTGGTGCTGCTGCTGCAGGCAGAACGCTGGAAAAGGCAGGCTGTGTTTTCTGCTTCTAAAAAAAACAGCCTCCCAATAACAATCCAGTTGCAATTACCGAGTGGCTCTCTGCTCTACAGTCTGGTTTGAACGACAAAAAACGCTAAACCCGTAAACCCCCCCCGCCAGGCCATCTCTAAATGTTAGAAGGAGAAAATGCCTCCAAAACGTTGGTGAACCGTCAGATTTCTACAGTCAAGCTTTGAGATTCTTCCTTAACAACGAGCTCGGCGGAAACAGAGTCTATTTAAGTCCTCATGTTGCCAAGTGATTATGGCTTCTGAGGGAAAGAAAGTAAAACTGCTCCTTCGCGGAGGCTGTAAGGGCAAACTGTCACAGTCTTGTCGGGGGGGATTAAACTGCAGAGAGAGGTACCTTTTCCGTCCACTCAAACAGCTGGTCCTCTGCGATGTGGCACGTCACGTTGCATATCAAAACCTAAAGAGAAAAAGCATTTTTCTCGTCACTTTTCAATCACACGGGGAGAAAATAGAACAAGATAAGATTTTTAAAGGAGGACGGCGCTTCTAGGGTGGGAGGAGATGGTGGCACTCGTAGTGGAAATTGTGTGTGATGAACTTAAAACCGGATTTTTCAGGTTTAACGGTTCAACGAGTCGGCCAATCTGACGCTAAAGCTAAACATCTGAAGAAGCAAAAGCTAATGAAACGCCTAAAGATTCGTTCCACTGACAGCAGAGATGCAGCGATCTGGCGTTTTCTGGCTGGAGCCAGAGCTTCAGTCGGCCAGGTCTGGGATTATAAGGGTCATAACATAAACAAACTAATATGTGGAAAACTTTGTCGTAATTCAACAATGGGAAGAAACTAAAGGTGATCACTGAATTTAAGACACAAAGCGATGTCTGCCGGTGATCAAAATCTAATTATTTTCAGGTTGATCGGCCCTGAATGAAAAACAAAACCGTCTGATCTCTTCCTTCTCTTCATGACATAAGAGCAACTGGGTCACGCTTACAAAACAACTGTCTGGAGTGTGGAAGCTGCTACTGAGTGAAGAAGACTTCTGAAGCTAATAAAAAAAAAAAAAAAATCATATTTGATTTGACAGCTTGTTGTTCGTTTAAGCTGAAAGAGAGCGAGGATTTGATCAGATAACAGGAAGGCTGAGCGGCTGCTTTGCTGTATCCCTTTAAGCTTTTTTATTGTCAGTCATGAAACCTTTAAAAACCTCACAGGTAAAGTAAGGCGCACATGGAGACCGCTGTTTCTGTAATGATAGTTATGCTAATTCCTGATACAGAATGCTAAAGAAATTAAAAATGTTTTAGTTAAAAAAAAAAAAAAAGTAAAATTAATTTTTTAACAGGTAACTTCTCATCTACTCCAAGACAAATAATTAAAATACATTAAAACCTGATTATTTCTAAACTCAAAAAAATGTATGTCCGCAGATTTTAATTTCAATGCATTAAATTTAAAAAAAATCTGACATGTTCATTGGTGGCTTGACCCAATGAAGGAAAAGATGATGGTTACTGATCGCTGCATCACCATTTGCCGACTTAACTTAAACAACCAGCAATCAGATCCGTGGGATTTAATTAACAATTTGCTGAAGAAATTCATTTTAAGCTTTTTTTTTTTTTGCTATATTAAGATAATAATCAAAATAATCAACTTGATTGTCTTTTCATTGCAGCTCTGCCTCACAAGAACAATAATTCTACACAAACCGTTTTTACAAACCCTTTTCACGCTGGTCACAACGGGATGACAAATAAATCAGACATCTATACAGTTTATTAGTGTCTAGCAAACGGCTTTTCACGTGGTTCTCCAGTATCTTTTTTTTCCTTTTCTCCAGTATCTGCTGCCAACTGAAGCAGCAGGACGGCTGAGATAAATCCGAACGTTCCTCTGCGGCGCAGTGATTTCACATTCTGCCTTTCACCGCCTTTATCTTGATTGAATCACAGGTTAGTAAAGACGTACCAACAGAACGTAAACCACGCGCACCTCTAAGCCCGACTGCTTTGTTTAAAAATCACAGTTAAAGCAACAGACTTCAGATGGCAGACAGAAAAAAACTGATGGACAGTATCACAGCTGGGGAAAATATTTCCTTAACTTCAGCTTTCCAGGCTCAGATCTGATAAAAATATAGATTTTTTTGTCCTTTATTTATTCCCGTTTCTAACCTATTAAGACAAGCATATCAAATTTTTCTAGAGAGATATGATTTTAAATATGAAATCAGCAGAAAAAAAAAAAGAGTAAAATATACAAACAAAAGCTTGTAGATGGACTGACAGATGGCTATTTGGCTAAAGCAGGGGTGTCCAAACTTTTTGCCACGTGGGCCGAAATTCTGAAGTCAAAAGTACTCGAGGGCCAAAAAACGATAAAAAATAACCCAAAAATTATGTTGTGATTCTTTCACCTGCTTTACAAAATATGATTTCAATTAAAGAAATTATTCAGAGTTTCTGAAGAAAAAGGATGTTAAATCACTGTAGATTCAAAGTTAAAAACGGGTTTTGCACATTTGCTTTATTAAAAGATGGTCACCCAGATTGCTAATTATGTTAGACTCGACTGAAAATAAAAGAAGACTGAATTATTTTTGATCTTGCAATATGAGAACAGGATTTGGGCTGGTATTTATTTTAAAACACTTGTATTTAGCTAATTGTAATAAATGATTTGATGAAAAAAAAGCTTTAAATGCACAAACATTTTTCATCCGAGTTAAAGTCCTCAGACAGATGTGGTCGTATTTACTATGAAATTAAATAGAATGTAAAAAGTGTGGTTATTAAAACATGAATATATTGTGTTGTACCAAATGTTTTCAGTTGTAAGATCTTAACCTGTCTGCATTAATTGTAGCCTAATAGAAATAAAATGTTTCCATCTCCATCAGCCAAATTTTTCCAGTAGACCAAATGCAGTTGGAGGGGCCACACAAAATCAGTCCAGGGGCCACAAATGGCCCCCGGGCCACACTTTGGACATGCCTGGGCTAAAGAAATGGACAGACAGATGGACGGAAGGGAGGAAGGACAGACAGATGGATGAATAGACGGACAGGATGGATGGGCATACAGGTGGCTTGATGGATAGATGGTTGGACAGACAGAAACAAATGAATGGGCAGATGGATGGATGGATGGATGGATGGATGTTTGGATAGACGGACAGACAGAAACAGATGAATGGGGGGACAGATAAATTAATGGACAGGTTAATTGATGGATGGATGGACAGATTATGGAGGGGATGTAGAAGAGGCTTGATGGATGGAGGGCTGGACAGACTAACGGACGGACGGATAAACACGTGAAGGAATGGAGAATTGACTGGATAGACATATTGTTCCATAATTATCCAGAGCTGAGAAGTAATCAAACTCTCGTTAGTGTTGAAATCCTACAAGTGGTTCAGTTAATGAGCATTTTTTTAATAGACCGCTTTAATCTAGGAAAAAAAAAAAAAAACTGAGGGAAACAATAAGCAGCTTGTCACCACGGTGGCGTGCGTTTCTGAGGTGTTAATCGACAGCAGACGCACTCGGAGGCGCCGCTTTTCTCGCCGTGTCACTCACTGACGGCTCGTCCTTGTGTCTGTAGAAAACACATGCCGACTCCTCGCCGCTCCGCCCCGTCCCAGACCGGCTCCTCTCGTTCCACGCCAGCGCGCGTCCGGCCGCATCCCAGTTCGCAGAGGCGAGCACGTACGCCGACAGGAAGCCTGCGAACACACACAGACCCTCTCAGCGATCAGTAGCCAGCCCAACGCAGCACTTTACACTGCTGTTGAACAATTAATCGCATTTTCAATATAATCGTGATTTAAGAAAACGCAATTTCCAAATCGCAGAGTCTGCAATTTTTGGCTATGTAACAATTAAGGAATTATACACGTCCATTAGGTGTTGGTAAAATGTTTAAAGTGGGTTTGCCTCCACATGGAAGGGAAGACAGTTGCAGCAGTGAGATAATCTAATTTTATTACTTGTTTTAGAGTTTATATAATCATACAAAGCATTAAGTACAGGTCAATCAGTTTAATACATTGACTTGCTTGTTGGTTGGATTTTGCACTTTATGTTCAACAAGGATTGATGTCCAATTAAATGAAAAGCTGTTCTCTTGAATAATATTCTGATCAATAGAAACATTAAAAGTTCATATTTAAAATAGTCCTTGTTTACAAACATCTTTATTTAGAGGCCATTTTTGTTGCTTGTGGTTAGTGCGGAGAAAAGTCAAAATTGCAGTTTTGATTGAAATATATTGTAGGCAGAACGCAATAATTTCTGCTCCGAGTTTAGATGCTGTGGGTCTTTTAGCACCTAATCTACATGGCGAGGAAACAAATTGATTTGTTGTTTTGTATATATTTTTAAAAATGCATGATAAATTAAACTGGAAAAAAAATTTGCATTAAATCTCAATATTAAGAAGAAAAAAAAAAAAAACGCAATTCGATTATTTTCCAAAATCGTTCAGCCCTACTTTACACTGGCGTTGAACCCACAACCTTCACACTGCAGGACCCTAGCCTGGTGAAATATGCTTTTGGCTTGTTTTTTGAGATGGAGTGAAAGGAATCGCTGCGGACACTGATTGATAAAGACATCACGGTGCGTTAAAAGTCTGACGGACGTGTCTCGGGGTGCTTTTTGACAGCTGGCTCTCACTTACTGGCGGCGTTGTGACCCACGGCCAGGATGAAGCTGGAGCACTGCAGCTTGTTGCCGGATCTCAACGACTCGGTGACGTCGGGGCTCCAGTGGAGATGAACGGCTCTGGGGAAGAGGAGAGGGATGAAAGGCAGACTTTGAGATGAGCTCTGCCGCTCAACGCGGGGTTAAAACGTAAAGACACGACAGAGCTTAAAGCGGGCAGAACACGGCCAGATTGAAAAAGGGGGCGCTGCCATTTACGCCCGTAAAAAGCTGAAAATGTAATGCCCCGTTTCCTGGCACGGCTAGTCTGACCAGCCTGTTATTGTTTTGGGGAGCTGTTGAATTAATCTGAGTCGTTCAAAGGGCCTCTGCTCAGCCCACTCACGCCACGCCGCAATGATGGGAAACATAATAGAAACGCGTCACCCACTAAAGACACCCCGGCAGCAAAATGACCCCCTCAAATGACGCCTCTCAGAAAACGCCAAACAAATACAACCATGCAGGGACTCTTTTCATTTTCAGCCGCTTTGTTTTTATCACGGACTGTGGTTCTGAGTGTGTTTATGCAGGATAGAAATCATCCCAATTGTACAAAACAACTTCATAATAACAGTTTCTGGTACTGTTGTGGCATAAAAACCCCTAAAAAAAAAAACACTTCTGCTTCAGAAACAGTCCAACGACTTTAGTGGCAATATAGTTTTGCAGTGAAATATTTGTGTTAACTTTAGTTCAAATGTTTAAATATAACAAGTATTAGAAAAAGAGTAAAAAAAATGAGCTGCAGTTTCCTTGATCTAGCATAAAAATGAAGGAGCACCTTTTATCTGACTTTTAACTACACTTAGAAAAAAGAACATGAGTGAAGGTAAACACTGAAAAAATGTGAGGGCTTTTAGGAGTGATGAACATGGTGAAGAAAAGAAATTAGACATCAGCTGAGTTCAGTAACTAGTCTACTGATGTCGCTCTTCTTTATATTTGGTCCTAAGAAATACATTCAGCATAAATGAGTGCTCCTATATAAATTACAATAGGATTGGAAAGTCAATTTATGTCACCATTTTAATTGGAAGAAAGTAAAACTCATATTCTGAGAGAATGCTACACTGCATCTCAAGTACTTTCTTTTAATTTCCTTTTGATAATTATAGCTTAAAGCTGAAAATTGAGATGCAGCGTCTTAGGGAGTTAAAATATTACACAAGGTTTTTTTTAAAATACTGCATGCTATGGCCATGTTAAAGCCCAATAGGAAGGCTGTCGACTGTATATCTGTTCACAAAGAGCCGAAGACAACAGAGGCCATTGCTGGCAGTTCATGAAATGATGCATCCAAGGATGGAAGGAAAGTTAAGTGGAAGGAAAAAGTCCCCCCACACACACACACACAGACACACATACACAATATATATATATATATATATATATATATATATATAGACCAAACTTTGTCTCATCTAGAAAACTCATTATTGATATAATTTGTGTAATGAACTTAAGGGGAAAAAAAGTTTATTTTTACCAGTTTACCTCTAACATCATAGCAAGGGTGGACCAACGTCAGACTTAACCCCGTGGATTAAGAATGGGATGCCACTAGGGCTGGGCAATACATCGCGATTTTAAAAATATTGAGTTTATTTTTTTCAAAAGAGATATGAGCCAATTTCGTTTATATTGAGATGGCCTATGTTGTATTATAATCATACTTTTAAGTAGTCTAAAGGGTTATTTTTCAGCTGTTTCTCATGTTTATCTACATGTTGAAAAAGGTGCCCATTCAGTGACATTTGGGATAGAGCTTTGATTCAGAGACAGCCTTTTATATTTACTTATATCGCGATGAATATCGTATATCGGCATTCAGCCTGAAAAATATGGAAATGTTATTTTTAGTCAAGTTCGTGTGAGTCAAGGCAGGGGAGCGAATACTTTTGGCGATGCAGTACATTGTGTGACCAATAGGGGGCAAAGTGAAGAGCTGCTGGAATCTAATGTGTCATGTTAGCTAACAGATGCTCACAAACGGCTAAAGCGTCAACAACAACAACAACAACAAAAGGTCCAGACAGGAGTCCACGTCCATTTTTACCTTTAATAAGCTCCGCACTTTGTCTTTGCACTAAACCTAATGTCGCAATGTTGTTGTTGTTTCTGTTGTTTGAGCTAATTTCTGCCTTTCTCATGCTACACTGTTAGCCAAACTCACCTCTTCTCCTCCAGTTCTCTGCGAATTTGTTCGTCTTCTTCGTTGTCATCGAGCTCCTCCTCGTCCTCCTCCTCCACAGCCCGAGAATACACCGACAGAACCTCTCCGAAAAACGTGGCCATGATCCAGGTGTCTGAGAGCAAAGCGAAAGTTTAGGACCGGTGGAGAAGGAAGAGTTGGAAACTTCCGCCGGAAGAAGCAAGCAACGCTCCCTTCAAAATAAAAGCCTCGAGGGAGACTGCAAAATTAAAGCGCGTGTTCTTCTGTCTCCTGGTAAGAAAACACAGCAGCTACACTTTTTAGTAACAGAGGTTTTACAGCAGGCTATATTTGCTGAATTAATTTGCTGAAGCGATCTTTGAAATGATGCATGTAAGCCTGCAAATATAGTTAAAGCATAATGTAATTAGTTTTCCCTTAATTTACTTGACAAAAGTTGCCTTAACTACAGTTCTTTCCGATTTTGCAGTAACGTTTTGGGCAAATTTCTGATGAGACGTGAAAAGTTAAAAATTAAAAATAAAAAAACCTATAGTTACATTCAGAAACAAAACATCTATATATTTTTTATTTATCAGTATAAGATTTGACTCTAGCAAGAAAAGCAAATTTTACCCATCATATAAAGCTGGACAAGTGTACAAAAACACAAACAGCACATATTCCAAGTCCAATTTATTTATATTCTTTTTTTTCCAAGTTTTCCCAAAGTGAGGCATCAAAGGTAAGGTTATTAAAAGAGATATAAGATATAAAACCAAGATCTTAAACAACAGTAAAACAGAACAAACACATTGAACGGACAGAGCATCTCACTTGCCTGCATACTCACTTGAAATTATTTTTTTTTATTATTGTTATAATTAAAAATTAAGCTGACAAAATATAGTTGAGGTAATTTATTGAGATAAAAAATACCTTACCAAACCAACCTGACTCTATGTGAAATCAAGTATTTTAGATAATACCAATGAGCCTTTTTCATTGCTTTGTAGAAATTCTGGACCGCTCTTTGCAGAATTGTTTCACTTTAGCTGCCTTGGTGGATTTTAGAGCTTGGATGGCCTGATTAAAATAGTGCTGTGTCATCTCCATTGAATTTCTTTTTTATTTTTGTTTTTCGAGCTTTTCAGAGTTGGAGTTTTTTAGATCATTCTCTTGCTGCACAATCCAAGCGCACCTGAGTTTAACGTCACAAACTGGTGTCCGAAAATTCTTCCTCTGGATTTTCTGTTAGAAAGTAAAACGCGTGATTCTAGAAATTACAGGAAGTGGTCCGGCTCCAGAAGTAGCCACCGACCATTCCACTAACAGGGCCGTGTTTGGCAGCAAGTTTAATGTCCTCCTTCTGAAAGAATCTGTTGTTTTTACATCAGATTCAACTGGGGACACAGTTTCCAGAACGGCACTTTTGTCTCGCCCACTCGACAGAACATTTTTCCAGAAGTCTTAGAGATCATCAAGATGATGATCTAAGAGAAGAAGGATGGCTACAGGGGCGGTTCTAGACAGGGGCCAACAGGGGCCCATGCCCCTGTAGAAATGGCCCTGGCCCCTGTTATGGCCCCTGTACTAAAAGCATGATGTTAAATAAACTTCTCATAATTATTTGCAATGGCAAAGAAACCATAACTGATTGGTCACTTGGACCAATAAAAACTGCTGGGGGAAAAAACTGCTGTTTTCTAGGTGAAAGCAGCAGTTTTCACCTAGAAAGTCTTCCATGGACACTGTTTTTGGCCGGTCTCTTTCTTGTTGAATCTTGAAGAGCGATCTTGAGGAGTTAGATGTTGCTCTGGGTTCTTCTGTGACCTCCTGGATTAGTCACTGTTTTGTTCTTTGACTGATTTTTTTTACTGGCCTCTCCAGGAAAGATTCAGTCCTGTTCCATGTTGTCTCCATCTGTGGATAATGTATCTCACTGTGGTTCGCTGGACTCCCAAAGCCTTAAAAATGGCTTTTCAACCCTTTCCAAGGTGACACATGTCAATGACTTGGTTTCTCGTCTGTTCTTCAAGTTCTTCAGTTTAGGACACTATTTGCTTTCTGAGATAATTTAGCCCACTTCATGTTGTTATGCAGGTTCTAAAGAGATGCTGTCTCAATTCTACTGGTGAGGCGGTAATCCCATCTTGATAGAAATTGTGAAATTAAACTCCCAAAAATTTTTAATCACAGTCACTTCACAATTTAAAAAGGAAGGAAAGGTAAATTCCCACATAGGGTCAGGTTGGTTTGGGAAGTTTTATTCCCTGGATCAGTGAAATCATTATTTAATAAGTATTATTTAATAAGTATTATTTAACATACTCATTTAATCTTTGTTGGATGTTAAAGGTTGTTTAATGATCTTAAACTTATAAGTGTAAAAAAAAAAAAAAACATAGTTTTTCACAGCACTGAATATCAGCCTTGTTGGATTCCTTTATTTAACCAGGTTAAAAAAAACTCATTGAGATTAAAACCTCTTTTTCAAGAGTGACCTGCCCAAGATGGCAGCTTGTTGGATTTTGAGGTCAAAGTTACTGCAACCCTATTGGTTGCTTCTCCGATCAACGCTTTCCTCACCCATCCTGCCTCTTCAGCTGTAGGGTCACGGTACGTTCAGGTGATGGACTGACCAGAGCTCTGTGGTATGTTCAAAGCTTGTAATTTTTATCCACAGCTTCCTCCCTGACCTGTCTGCTGTGTTCCTTGTTTTTTTTAAAACAGTTTAAATTCTAATGTTCTCTAATCCAGCCACTGAGAACTTCACAGAACATCTGAGAGAATCTGAATTAACTTCACATATCACAGGTTTTTTATGTGGGGGGAAAAAAACGTGAAAGTTATGAATCCTCATAATTCTGCTTCTCAATCATACATTATCTCGTTAGTTTGTTCATTTAAGTCCCCCAAAACAAAGCGATTTATTTATTTTTTTGGTTTTGTGTCGTACAAAAGCAGAAACAGTTCAAGGGCCAGAAATGCTCCCTCAAAGCACGGTAGCTTAACGTTTCTTGCATGCAGAGGAGTGCGGCACCGTCACTCCTGACAATCGGCGAAGCGATCCACCGGATTTATGCCTGAGCTGTTCATTTAAAATCCCTAAATGATTTAAAGCTGTAGCTCCTCCACATGTGTCGTTATACAAACCGCACCGACCTGAACACGACGAGCAGCTGGAGCAGACTGACCGCTGTGCTATTTTCAGCCCCTTTTTATACCAACCGGGTGTAAAACTGACAGGCAACATGACTGCGCCTGGTTCTTTCCGGCGATGTATATTCAACATCAGAAGGAAGGAAGGGGGGGGGGGGGGGAAGAAAAGCAAAAAGGATGCTGGCAGATCGTCTTCAGCACGGCTGGCTGGAGACATCAGCCAAGTCATGCTGGGGTAAATTGGCCAGCAGTTGAGTGCAGAAAATCCATCTCTTCTATTGTGTTGTATAATTCATTTTCCTGTAAGCGGTGCCCTGGGAGATGAGGAGAAAAACAGAAATGTGATGATATCAGCACAGTCGTAAAAATTCTTCATTGTTACCAGAAAATGCCCAGTCTTGGAAAGACGGATATGGGGAGCAGGGCAGAGCTCGGAGGAGAATGGCAAGTTAGGCCTATTACTGGAATAATGCATCAGGAGGCCATAAAGTAGCAGCAGGAAGGTGTTCCTGTCACAAAATGGAGCAACATGCTAGAGGGAAGCTTCTGGCTGCTGTTAATATAATTGATGGTTGGAGATGGGACGAGAGGGAGGGATGCTCTGCAGCTTAACAGACACAGAAGCCTCCGGGGGGCTCGAGAAAAAGAAGGGAGGGATGTCGAAACGGGGCAAACATGGTTGCCACCGCTTTACTGGCCATTAAAACAGGACACAAACGGCCTTGTTCGTCCTCACCTTGTCCCAGCAGCAACCGGGGCTGAGAAAGCCGATGCTCCCTTGTTCCTATTTCTGTCACGATCCCCGGCTATGAGGGAGACAAACCCAGACACGAGGATAGAAAGCAGACGGGTCATAGAAACAAAAAGAAAAACAAGCCATCGGTGCTGGAGATGGTGGAGGAATTACAAAATTAACGGTAAAACGATATTGGCCTTGAATAAAAGGAGCCTGGGGAGTTTGAATACTATATTTTGCCATGTTATGACAGCAGATTAAGTGTTTTTTTATTGGGATTTAATGAGATAAACCAAAAAAAGCAGTAAGTGCAAAGAGAAAAGAAAACAACACTAGGTTTTTTTAAACAAGTGCTTTCAGTCTCTTGTACTCTGGTATTTCAAGTAAATCCACATATGACCTAATCAGTAAATGGAGTTCACCCGTAATTACATCTCAGCATAGGGCTGGACGATATTTAAAAGGGGCATATTGATAAAATAGAAATCATATTGATCGATATTGATAAGTGCAACCCTGAAAACACAAACACTGAATTCAAACTCAACCCTTTATTCAACCAAAGTTTTTACCAAAACTGCAAGTTTTTAAAAAAGAAAAAACATGCACACTCTGAGCTCTTTGAAGTGGGCGGAGCTTGGTTCCTGGGTCTGTTTGTGATTGGCTGGGAGGATTTAATGACTGTAATATTAACCTACATGGCTAGGATGCAAAAGGAAGGAAAACCGTTCTTCTATCCAACTTTTTATTTACCCTTTTTTTTCTATCATCGATATACGTCTATCGATCGATATATATATTGTTATTGAGTTATCGTCCAGCCTTATCTCAGTATATATCCAGATGTTCTGTGAGGACCTCAGGGGTTTGTTAGAGAGCACTGGTGAACAATCAGCATCATTCAAACCAAGGAACAGGTCAGTGAGAAGGTTGTGGAGAGGTGCAGAGCAGAGGTTGGTTATAAAACAAAATTCCAAACTTTAAATGTCTAATAGAGGACTGTTAAATTAATTATCTGAAAGAGGAAAGAGTATGTATCCACCAAGACATGGCTGTCCACTTAAACTTAAACAGGACGGGTTCTGCATGCCAAATATCTGGCCTTTATGGAAGAGGAGCAGGAAGAAGGACGTTGTAGGGGAAAAAAACAACCACAGGAAGTCCTGTTTGTAGTTTGTAGTTATCTGTAGGCCAAGCGGGTTGCTCTGGTCAGATGAGGCTGATTAAAATGAACGTTTTGGCCTAAATGCAAACAGCTGTGTGTGGAGGAGAACTATCACCGCTGTGTTTTACCCCTCAGTGAAACATAGCGGTGGCAGCATTATGCTGTGGGGATGCTTTTCCTCACCAGGGACAGGAAAGTTGTTCTGAGTTGTATATGAATGGAGATACATACAGAGAAATCCTTGGAAAATAAACCTGTGGGAGACCGATAAAGACTCGAAGTGAGATTTACCTTCCAGCAGGAAAAACAACCCAAAATACTTACAGCAGGGATTGCACAGAAAATTGGTGTTACAAAGCATTGACTTGTCTTGTGAGGTTAAACACAATCACATACCATAGTTTCAGGTTTTATAGTAAAACAAATGTTTAAAAAAACAGCATCTGTCATGATCCATGTTTTTGGTTTCGTATTTAAATCATTTTTGGTTCTTGATTATTGCCCTTCATGGTGTTATTTACCAGTTCCTGCCTTTGTAATGAGATTCTTGTTCTTTTTTTCCTCCCTTGTATTCTGCTGTTTGTGTATGGGTTCAGATTGTCATTCTGTTACTCCACTGTGGACATTCTGTTCTCATGTCCCTCATCAGTTTCAGTACTTCTTCACCAGGTTCTTCCTGTCTCTACTTCGCTGCCGGGCCTCCTGTTTTCACAATATTATCTACGTGTTTTGACTTTGTAGCTAAAAATATTTTCTACGAGAATTTTCCTATTGTCCTGCCTGCTTTTCCGGAATGCCTGAACAGAATCTGGTGACCCCATAATTCAGCCGACACAGGAAATGAACGTTTAAAGGAGTTTATTGATAATGAACTGGTGTTGCTGGAGCAGGAGCTGACCGGAGCTCCTAATGGAAACACTGTGGGAAGAAGACCAGGGTTAGTGGCTGAGAACAACTCAGTGATGGGGGCTATGCTCTGAATAAAAGCCACCAACCTTCTCAGATGCCAGGTGGTTGCATTGGCTCTGATGACTGATGCCAGCGACTCCGTCTGAATGATTCAGATCACTGACTGATCCGAATCACGACGTTGCTAGACAGGACAAAGGCTAGCAGGTAAGTCGTAGACAGTTCGGAGGTCATGCACAGGGAGACAGTCCACAGGGCAGAGGTTTCCAGAAGGGCTAGACAAGAGAATCGTAATGAGAGGCACACACCGGGCAGATGTTTCTAAGTGAGGCAGATACAGGAGAGAGATCCAAGGTCCAGGCTTGGGTTGTTAACGATAGGCAGGAGAATCCAGACAGGGCCTTGGCAGGCAGGAAAAAACAGGCACGAGACAGGGCGAGATCAGGAGGTCAATACATACAAGGAACGCTGGTTAGTCTACTCACACAATGGCTTTCAAGAATCTGGCGGTTACCCACTGGGAGAGCCAGGAATATGTGGTGCTCCTCCCAGGTGCAGCTACTCCCAGTAATTAGAGCTGCCGCAGGTGTAGCCGCTCAGATCCTGATTGGCGGTGCAACACAGGGAGCAGAGAGTGACGTAATGGGACTAAACACTAGTGTTGCGCCAATGCCATTTTTTGGCCCCGATACCGATACCCGATAGTTGGCTGTGCAGTATTGGCCGATACCGATACCATACCGATACCATCTGTTTGAAATTGATGTGTGTGTGTATATGAAGAACTGCATACTACTTAGAGTAGTAGAACTTTTTATTGCCTACCTGGAATGGGTGATAATAGTTGAATAAACTTTTGACTCTCAAAAGCCAAAATAGTGCAACATTCATGAAATTATAACATGTATAATAGTTGTGCAACAGTAAGACGGTAAAATTACATTAATAATTGAATAATCTCTTTTAAAACCTGAGTTTTGGCTCTCAAATGCCAAAATAGTGCAACTTTCATGAACTTATATAACATGTATAATACTAGTCGGGAGAGAGAAGGCTGCGTTCAAGTGACATAGAAACATCAAAATGGTATCGGTGCCTATTTGTTGGTACTCGCCGATACCGATACCACCATTTTAGTGGTGGATCAGAGCCCCGTCCCATACTAGTATCGGTATCGGTGCAACACTACTAAACACGGCAGCTTATCAGGCAGGAGCAGACAGGAATTGTTACAATTTCGGTCTTTCAACAACACAATGCATGAGAGCATCATTCTTTTTACACTAACTAATTAATCACTAACTAGTGTTGGTCTAGCTCATAACCTCCCAGGGAAACATTGATATCTGTGAGTGCACCAAGCCAAAATGTGAACAAATCAAATGGCCCTGAATACTTTTACAAGCAGTTCTGTAGGTCTTATAGCTACAGCTGACGTCAGGAGGAAAGTAGGAAAGACTGCCACATGGCTTATATTTACTGCTTAAGGCTTTAACTTTGTTTTGTTGTCATATTCTGTGACTTCTGATTTAGTGTCCTGGGTTCTCTTCCTTGGTCTTCTACTCTCCCCGCTCAACCTAACGGGTATACTCACCTTAAATATTGTTCCCCACTGGCCCAGTTTATGTTCAGACCAGCTCTGTTCGTTCTTTATTGTGCAGCAATTCTTCTGGTCGTCCTTTTCTGCCTCGCTCCTGCCACCCCTGAGCCCTTCGCCTGATCATTACCAGAGAAGTGTGTCTGGGTGTAAAAGGATTTCCAGGGGTGTACCTATTTCAAATGATGTTAAATTATTGGATTGTACCAGCCAGTATAAGAGTATCTAGAGGGGAAGAACAAGTTCAAGGATTTTTCCAGATAAGTGGAACTTTTTCAACATGTCGCACAAGGGCAAGGCAGGAAAAACCAGCTAATGTGACTATAAATCTTCACAAAACAACGCCATCTGTCATCATAATTAATCATGTAAGGCCTATAGACATTTTAATGAAAAGCTGTTGGAGAGAAGTAAATAATGGGGAAAGTATAAGTTTGTAATGGTTTATCAATGACCACTCAGGAATACGCAGAAATTAATTCATGCGTGCTCTGTAATTAATGTTTTACCAATAAGGCTAAACAAGTTCAGCCTTATTCTTGGCCCTTGTGAAACTTGCTGGAATATCCTTAAATTTGCTAGTTTTTTTTAGGAAAACTTAGATCAACTTGGTCAGTTGAAAAGTGTGTACATCATGAGTCAGGTGGTTAGCTACAGGTAGAAGCATATGTACTAAAGAACACCAGACCGGGAATTCCTCGAAGCATCAGAGTCAAGTTTTTTGGGTTAAATGATGCTGGGTGGTTGCCTTGTGCAGCTAAGTTACTGACAACACCATCACTTCACCGATGGTCTCACCTCTTATCCCCTCCGGTGCAGTTCTAGCTTTCTTCCAAATGAAATTATTTCTGGATCCACCACTAGTCTGCATGTCTGCTGAACAACATCCAAACTGGATTGTTCCTTGTGGACGTTTAACATCTGTTTTTTTTTTTCAGTGAGTGCAAACGATAAACCCTGGAAAAAATATCTGTCATTACTTAAATAAATAAATAAATAGATACATCTACGTATTTAATGGGTTGAATCAGACAAAACGTCAGTAAGGATTACCCTCTTATTTTTGCAAAATGCCAGAATAACGAATGAGAAGTTTTATGACATTTTCATTAAATGGCACTAGAAATATGATCCCCTTCCAAATAATGCATGGAAGAATACCTTTGGGATGCTGGAAACACTGATATTACAATGACTGATTCATTATATTCTGAAGCTCTGTTTCTTTTAGTGATTTTGATGCTTTATATTTGCATGTTCCCTTATATATATTTTTCTTTAATATATAAATCGCTGAAGGGTTTCATTTTTAGCTTGTGAAACCAAGTGGGTTGAAAGATACCTGCAGATAAGATAATTAACCCAGGTCTCAAAGTAGCTTTAAAAAGATATGATAATAAATGAAAACCTGAAATTAGGATCCCTGAGCGATGCAAGGAGTTGGGGCAGTCAGACAGGGAGAAGTGATTTACTCTGAGGTGTTCTTTAAAGATTTGATATAGTTAAAAGGAAAAAACAAACAGAGACAGATTTATACCTTTGTCGCAGAAGGTTCAGGTGTAAATTATGTACATGTTTAACTTTGAGAACTGCGTCAGAAATCTATTTTGCAAAATGCATGGCAAATTATTGATGGGGGCATGAATTTTGTAACTTCTACCTCAACCTCTCATGGAAAACCTAATTTTCAGCAGTGCTTCCCTGACAAATCAGTGAAATGGAGCTTTTTCTTGAGTTATAACAATCTTAAAACCATACATGATCTTTCTTGGTGCATTTGAAGATCTTTAGTACTTCAAAGGTTCTTCACAAACTGTAAAGAAATGCTTTCAATACTTGTGCAGCTGCACAGGAAAGCAGATGATTAGTCCGTTTTCCAGGTGCGGCACATTAAGGCTCATCAGGAGAAGTTTGAAGAGAAGTAGGCTCCTCGAGACAGATGACAGATCGTTTTGCTCCCATAAGTGATAGTCAATCCCTGTCTTACTTGCTTCCCAAAGTCCTAACTCCAAACTCCCTTGCCTTCTCTGACAGAAACCGGATTCCTCCATCTGTGTTCTGGACTCCTGTGATCTCCTTCCTGATTCCTCGTGTCTGTGTGGAGATCCCCATCCTGGATTTCTCTCCTTCTCTCTGCCACTCCTCCTGGTAACCAAGTCTTTACCTGTTTTCTCACTTCTCTTACCGGCCTGTCCCCCTTTTCGACATGCCAAGGCTCACCAGCTCCTACTGGGAAAGAAAGGACAAAACGTTACCGGACGATCATACACTTCCCAAAGTCAGCTCTGGGTGGACTCACTTTCCCCTGGAACCCCAACCATCTCTGCATCTGCAAGCTCCTCTCATTAATACCAGTCCATTTTTCATCTCCTGAAACCAAATCTAATTAGCGACTTACCTGTTTTCCCAGCGTCTGGAAACTCGGTCCTGAGAAGCCACCAAACATCATTTATGTGTATTCTTACAATAAAGGTCTTTGTATAACATCTGCTGTCCAGTTTACCATTGTTGCCTGAACCAGAGTCTAATTAAAGCCATGGCAGTGGATGTTTAATTATACTTCCGAGAAGGACACCAATTTGCCACAAGAATAATGGATTCTACAGAATAATAACGATGTACAAAATAAAAAAAATAGTTTGAATTCCAGTTGGTAATTTTTTTATGGTGCCAATTTATAACAAATATAGTCTTAGAACAAATTAGTACAACCATACCTAGTTAAAACACAGTCTAAATCAGGTGTGTCCACAGTACTGACTTTGAGCGGCATTTCAAGAAAGATTTGGCCGACCGGTTCTGGTGGCTCGTGCTGGTGCAAACTTTTTATTTTTAATTAGGACAAAATTATAGCAGACCACGTCAAATCTTACAACTGAGTGTTAGGTACATTTGTTTTTTTAATGACCACATGACCACACTTTTTACATTCTTTTTAATTTCCTAGTTAATAGGACCTCAGCTTTCCAATGACTTTTACTCAAATGCAGATTTTGGTGCATTAAAACCTGATTAAAATGTATTTATTACAATTTGCTATATACAGATGGTTTACAATTATATTTTGCACAGCAGATTTAAAAAAATAAAAATAAAAATTATATATATATATATATATATATATATATATATACACACACATTTTTTTAATGAATTTAATTTTTTGGCCCTCAAGTGCCTTTTGACTTGGCAATTTCGGCCCACAAGCTGAAAAGTTTGGACACCCCTGGTCTAAATGATACACGCATGTTCTGGAATAATTATGACACAATACAGTCAAACTGAGTGTGTGAGTCGGCACCAGTTGTTGGAAAGTCATTTAAAGAAGCCCGGCCAACAGCATGAAGTCTGACGTTGCAGCAATCCCTCTTCCTGGGCAAGTAGGTGCTTACAGTGGAGGGAAATGAATACTTTCTAGAATAAACAGCAAAGAGACACAAGCACGGGTCCAGGAGGATTTTACATGGGAGATTATTACAAATAGTGATAACAGCAATAGCTCCCTCTTTTATTGGAAAGTAAAGTAAGTAGACACAGACAAAACTACAGCAACAGCTCCTTTTTTGGGAGAGTATAACAATACATACAAGTGGATAATGACTGCAATAGCTTTTTCAAGTGGCTTAAAAAACATAAATGCACTAGGTTGGTGGAATAGTCCTGGAACTACTGGCTGGAACAGAAAAATAAAATTTCTACGCAATAAAAATTGTGACAAGCCTTTCAAAGTCAGCGGTTAAAATCTACACTTACTCAAGTGTTTACTCCAGTTATGTATTACGCCACTAGAAATAAAATCTACCATTACGTGAGCGGAGAGGTGTCTCCTTTTCGAACAAAGCAATTGAAGGAGCTACTGCTAAAACTAACTTATTGTACTTTTTTAGTTTTTATTCCCCATAGAAAGTATTCCTACATTCCTTTTTTAAACCATGTTTTCTCTGCTGGATGGAGATATTAACTGAATTTTTTTGCTAGAATTAATTGCTGCATGTACACTTTTATTTTACTCTTTGCATCCCCATGGAAAGTACACCTGACTCAGTACTTCTATGTTTATCTGTGTTTATTTCCTGGGCAAAGACATTAGGTTAAGTTTTGGCCTTTAAGTATGTGTACTCTTTGTTTTGCTTTACCATTGAAGTCACTCCTGGCCCAGTGATTTAGTGTTTAGTTGTATATTTTTCTACTTGTGGCAGTTATTAACAGAGGTATCGCTGCCATTAATTATGTTTACAAATTGTTTTTATTCCCCTTGAAAGTAGTCTTTCTTGTGCGGCACGTTTGTGTTTAGCTCCCTTTCTCCCCTGGATAAGGACATTAGCTAAGCTATTGTTCCCATTAGCTATCTATGCTTTCTGTTTTTCTTTCTTTCAGCCTTTGACTTTAGTTATGTTTCTCTGCATGAAGCTGTAGAAGGGAGTTTTTCCTTTCCACTGTCGCCACATACTTGCTCAGGATAAGTGGTTGCTGCCCAGTCAGTGACTTAGTACTTCTGATTGGACTTTCTTGAATAAGCAAATGGCTTTAAGGGATCAACTGAAATAGAAAATGAAAAAAATAATGTTATATTGATTTTTTTCTTCTTTTTTTGTCATTGGTGAGATTTGAATAGCATGTAGGGGAGGGGGGGTGCAACCTGCAGGGACCCCTAACAACATTGTGGACTACTGAATAAAAAAAAACTGTGCTCCTCGACAAAGCCTGCAGAGAATCTAGACAACCTATTGTCAAAGCAACGCTACAAGACCTCTGATACTTATACTTTTCACGAGGGGCTCGGAGGCTTTTCCGCACATTCATGCCCACGCAGGAAAAAAAAAGCTCAAACATCCCTTGCATCAAACTGCCTCGCACGTAGGAGTGATTTAAATTGTTCTCCTCGACTATCTGTGGATTGTAGGAGGAAAAGTGCTCGGAGAAATCCCACGCAGACACGCAGAGAACATGCGAACCCCACACAGATAGGATCAGTTGCTTAGGAACCGAATTGTTCATCAGCTGTGGGTGCGATCACGTCGGCGCAAGGTGTGGGTTTTATTCACATGAAGGCATGTGAAGCGGGGCTCTGATAATGCTAGTGGCACCTGGGGGTGGGTGGTGGAGGTGAACCAGCCACCATATGGGGGGGAGAGGCTGATAAAAAGCTGGCGAGAGAAAAAAAAAACATAATAAAAGGTTTTAGAATGAATATGAACATTACTATTGAATAAGGTTTAATGGTTGGAAACTGAACCTTTAATCTAATGTGGTCATACTAAAAACCTGTTTAATTGAACTTGATTGACGCTGATTAATGTGTTACACAACAAACAGACATGTTTACAGCTGCTGGCAGTCATAACAGGTGAGGATGTGTTGTTTAAAAAGGAAAACCCAGGAGTACGGATGAATTTGTGCATTAATGTGGTGACTCTGAGTGAACCTTTAGACGATATAATGGGCTCCTGCAGAATGGACGCTAAAAGGTACGTCCATTTAACAGAATGATTATGGAGAAATATGGACAAGTTGAGCAAGCCTTTTTATCACCTTCTGTTTTATTATTCCATCACTTTCAGCACCAAAGTGAGCGACATTTTCCCACAGCGGCTGAACTCAGAACACAACAAACAAATTTATCAAATTTAACTACAGCTGCTGTCACAAAAACATTTGTCATAAAAGTCACGTTGATGTTTTCTGTGGTTTTCTCAGTGTACGCCCATGGCTGGGGGAAAAGTTTTTGTTTTACCTGTTTTAGAGAAATATAGCTTGAAACACAAAGGCAGCTTTCTTCCATTAAGGGGAAAAAAGAAATCTAAGCCAACCTGAACAAGTAAATGCGTCCTCAACGCGATAACTGTTTGCACCACACTTGGCAAAAATTGGCATCAAGTGTTTGGTTGTGAGTCTTTTTAATCGCTGCGGAGGAATATTTTCCTCCCGACGCAATTGCCCCATCTGGTTTGGATAGATTTTGTTTCTCATAAAACATAAAAAAAATAAAAACAGAGGGAACAAGCAGTTTTTCCACATCCCTATAGGTACCTGGTAAATATGCCGCATCTTGTAATAACAAGAGACATCAAATGCATCACTAAATGAAAAAAGTTTGAACTTGGATGCAGTTTGGTGTGCAGGGAATCGATCAGGATCAAACTAAAGCGATATCCAATAGTAAAGAGAGGGTTAATGAGGCGCATATTCCTGTGATGGATCAGAGGAGGAGATGAAACAAACACAGAAGAGACTATGCATCCCAAATCTAAAGTTATTGCAAATAAATCAGACACTGCAGAAGTGGTAGGGACTTTAGGGCCCCTTTTCCTAACTACTTTTGAGTATCACATGAAAAAAGATAGAAGACAAAGTAATAACGAAGCCCAAAGCAGCAATCTGTCATTATCAGCTGCCAGTGCTGAGAGATCTAGCTGAAAACTTCTCTGAGGCTGACAATAACCAGAAAATAATCTAAAACATTTGAATGCGTGTGCAGACAAAGTTTGATTTTCCTCTGACTATGGGGGTTTCAGGCATTGCTAAAAACTTTCTTTTGCATATGCAGGTGCAATCAGTTATTCGTATAGGAAGACCAAAAGAGATTTTGATACGATATTTCAATCTGTGGCGTATTTTTTATGTTTTAATTATGTATTACATGATTGAGGCATAGTGTGGGCAGCCGATGGGCCAGCGTTAAACGTCTCTATACTGCTCCTTGGCTCTTTATTTTGTTTGTCTTGTGTTTTATTCTCTTCTATTCTGATCCCATTCAGAGTTCACTCAAAGTTGTAAATGTTTGAGCAGAACATGGTCGAATGCCGAGAGACACCGGAGGCTGGTTCGGGTGACAACGCTTAAACCCTGCAGGCTCTGCAGTTTAAAGACACTGAAACCAATTCTTCTCTTTTAATGTTCTTGGTTTTTTTTTTATATTATGCATGTCTTGCAGTATTTCTTGTACAAGGAGTCTCTGCACGGATGGATTGATTGAGCTGAATATAAAGCAGTTGTGAAAAAGTCCTGGTTGAAAAAAACCTAAATTAGATTAATGGAAACAGTGAATCCCAAGTATATGAAAAAAAAGCAAGATCTGAGTACATTTTTAATAAAAAAAAAAAAAGAATCTACACAGACGTGTATTTTATTGGTAGGATAACAGCACTACATTAAAAAGCATAACTTTCTCACAAACACTGTCAGCTCAGGAGTCTCTGCTAAAGCAACACGCATCATGTTGACTCATGATAGCAATAATAAAGCAGCATCTTCAGAAACAGATTTCACAATAACGGTCTGCCACAACGGAGACCACATGGGACCAATCAATAAACAGACAGCAGGACGGTTTGAAGTTTGAACTGCTGCTTTTTAAAAAGTTAACGTGTCGGCTAGCTGTGCTGCAGCGCTAATGCTATAGCTAGCGCGTAAACAGTAACATGTCCTGGACAGAAACTTGTTCTCGTCACCTCGAGTAAACAGCAGAAAACTACTTTTTTTTTGTTTCATCTTTGTTTTCTTATTTCTTTCCACTTTTAAAGCAAAAAATGTGGAGCGAATCCACTATGTTGTTTTTAACCACTGCTTTTCTAATTCGTCAGAGCTAGCTAGGCGGTAGTTGTAGCGCCAGTTCAAACATTACAGAAACGAGTTGCGGTTCAAGGTCAGATGGGTTTTTACCCAACCTTCGGAGCCAAATAAAAACCTTCCAAAACCCCTCAGAAAGCTTTTAGAGCTATTAATCAATCACCACTTTAAATTCACACAAGAGCGTCTGACTCATTGGAAAGACAGAAATGAGGGATGGCTTTAAAACCTTTTCTTAGCACTGTACACCCCTGGGTTCGTAGTTTCTCTTTTGGCAAGCTGTCAGAGATTTCGCAGCAGGTGTTTCCTAATCTCTTCACGTTTATGTAGAAAGGAGGTGCTCGAGGGGAGCTTGTTCTTTCGGGTTTTTTTTTTTACTTAACCTTGACAACATTGTTAAACTCCTGTCTGTTTCTGTGTCACATTTCTGGCCTATTCCTTTCCACTAAAATAAGCCGCGCTAACAGATGATCTCATTTTGATTCCTTATTGGTTTCATAAATCTCGTGTGCTGGAAATGTTCATGTTTGTCACTCATCACTCTTGATTAACCGCATCCTCTAATGTTTTTTTTTATCATCTGTATTATCTCAGAGCAATATGCATGTGAAACATAACTGATCGTCATCTGCAAGGCTAACAGCAAGTCAACCCGGAGGATTAAAAAAAAAAAAGGGAATCTTGACATATAACATGTTCACAACATCCAGCTCTTTAGGAAAGAGGAAAAGAATCCATTCATGAAAGGCATTTCCTCTCTGTTCAACATGCAGCCTCGTTCGTTTTTCCTGAAGCAATTTCTGCTGTGCGCAGAAGGGAAAGTTGTTTTGTGTCTTGTTTGTGCGCGTTTATATGTGTGCACGCATGACTGCACGCATGGTAAACTAGCTTTTGTGCAATTCATTACAAATTCTGCTGACAAGAGACTCCCAGGGAAAGCGGTTGTGTGTGTGAGTGTGTGTGCGTGGAGGGAATATCAAGAAGACCTTCCCTGCTCGGAGATGGCCTGCAGCTTTAAAGATATGGGCTCATTCACACGAGGCCATAAAACATCACACAATAACATAAACAAACACTGGCTGGACAGCAGTGTGTGCATTGATATCAGCTTAGCATTCAGAGCCCAAAAACCCCTTCTCATTACTGCTGGCAGTCCTGATTACGAAGAGCTGCAGACAAAAGGGAATAATATGGTTCAGTAATACAGTTGTCATTAAGGAAAATGGGTGAAAAAAAAATACATTTAGACAGTTGTTGGGTTCTTAAAGATTAAAGATACTTTATTGCTCATGCACAAGATACATAAAAATACTGGAGGACTTCACTCTCTCAGGGCAGAAAACATAAAGGAGTAACAATCAGACAGACAGATAACTGAATGTTTTTTCCAAGAAAAGGTTAATTTTAACTTTGGGCCTTTTCCCCTCCGTATATTCTTTGCTTTTTGTTCCTTGGTTACATCTCTCTCTGTTTATTGTTTTTCTGTTCTGCATTTTTAATTTAGCTTCTCTTGGATTTCTGCCCTGAAGCGCCTTTTACTACCTTTTACTTAGGCTTTTGGTTGGTTAATTAACTTCACCTTTAGCTGATTTATCTGGCTGCCTGTGAGTTTATCTTCATTCAGTTTATCTCCTCTTTTAAGTTAGCTACCATTTTCCAGTCTTTCTCTTGCCACTTTAAGATGCTTTTACCGTCATATTAAAAAACGGATCGAGCAGATGAACTCTACTCATCTATAGAACAATGTACAGGGTTGTGGTTGAGAGTACGTTGACATGCTGCATCTATCTGTGATAAAGTATTTCAGCTGCAATGCAGGAGCCAATAGGTCCCTGCAGAGGATGGTGAGGGGAGCTGAGAAGATAAATGGAGCATCCGTACCCTCCTTCAGGATCTCTTTAAGAGCTGCTACAGGATCAGAGCTCTATATTGTAAGGGAGTTCTCACATTATCACCAGGAAGGTTCTGAATTGCAGCCATGAGCAAACAATACAGCAACACTACAAGCAGCACCACCAAACTGAGCCACATCTTTCTCTGCCTCAAGCTGTTCAATGCTTAACTCCTGAAAAAATTCTATGCTTTCCCTCTGGTCACATGTCGATGTGCCCCTGGGCAAGGCACTTAACCCCAAGTTGCCTACCGATCTGCATATTGTGTGTATGAATGTGTGCGCGTTAGTGAGTGAGATTAGATGAATGTGACTATAAGTGTTCAGTCCATTTACCATTTATTACACATATTTTAAATGTCCTGTATTGAGTTTTTATCTATTTGTGCTTTTCTCTTATGTATCTTGTTTTATGCTATTTTGTATACGCTAAAAAATAAATTGACTTCATCCAATTAAACGTTGCCTTGTTTTAGCTTTTATTACAATGACATTTGACTATTGATCATTTCATCTAATCTGTGGCGTCATTTGGAGCAACAGAAGAACACATTAAAACAGATTTAAAAAGATGACTCATGGTGGTAAACTGTTCAGTATAATTGGAGTGGGAGAAATTTCCCTCAGGAGAGTGGAGGAGGTAAAAAAGAGGGGTTTTATTATAAACATCCAAATGAACACTGATAATTATTTATTTTCTTTCTTCACAAGCTGTTAGGATTTATTTATTCTCAGCACTAACACAAAGGAGTTCAGGCGGTAAAATCACAGGTCAGTTCATATTTCAGTGTGGCAAGAAGGAAGACAAGCTGATCTTGTGTTTAACAGGCTGCAGGCACATACAGTTTGTATGAATTATAGTTATTTGTTGTTTTTTAACTCAAGTACCAATAAGAATGTAAAAATTTGATTTTGTTTTCTTGTCTCAACATCTTTACCATAGCAACATACAAAGGATTTTCTTATATTGGCAATATTAAAATGGTCTCCTCTTAGGACACGGCAAGAAAAACAAACATAAAATCAAAATTAATATCATGCTTCAAAGCATATACTGCAGTAATTACAACTAAAACAATAAGTGGATATTTGATTTCAGTAGTTTGTTTCATATCTGTGCATACTCATAAAAAGCCAGATGAAGCAACAACCTTTTTAATTTGTTACATTTTTAATGTTCATTAGCAGCTAGCAAGCAATGCTGGAGCGTTACTGCTAGCTTCTAAACTACGCAAAGAGAGAGAAAAAAAATCTAATGAAGATATAGCTCATTTTCTTTCTGTTGTTTAAGTAAAAAGAAATATGCCAATTGTGGAATATCCGCCAACTTTTAAAGCAATGGCTTTTAGGAGCTTTACGCTCTTTTCTAACTGTCTGTATCAAATAGCAGCGCTCCATTGCTAGGCAAGGCAAGTTTATTTACAAAGCACTTTTCAGTAACAAGAAGATTCAAAGTCCTGTCCAAAACAGAGGAAAGAAAAACATTACAGAGAAATAAGGGAAACTTTACAGAGGCAAGCACATTGCATTGGAATAGCTCAGCAGGTCAGATACAGTATAAGACAAGTTGGACTACAAACTGCAGCATTAACATTTAAAGACAACTCTGAGCAAATGTGTTTTTAACATTGATTTAAAGGAACTCAGGCTTTCAGCACTTTTACAGTTTTCTGGAAGTTTGTTCCAGATAAGTGGAGCATAGGAACTAAATGCTGCTTCTCCGTGTTTAGTTCTGGTTCTGGTTCTACAGAGTAGGCTGGAGCCAGAAGACCTGAGTGGTCTGTAGGGTTTATACACTGATAACAAGTCTGTGATGTATTTAGGTGCTAAGCCATTTAGGGATTTATAGACTAACAGAAGTATTTTAAAGTCTATTCTCTGAGATACAGGGAGCCAGTGTAAGGACTTTAGAACTGGGGTGATGTGCTCTACTTTCTTAGTCTTAGTGAGGACGCGGGCAGCAGCGTTCTGGATCAGCTGCAGCTGTCTGATCCACTTTTTAGGCAGAGCTGTGAAAACACCGCTGCAGTAATCAATTCAACTAAAAATAAAAGCATGGATTAGTTTTTCCAGATCCTGCTGAGACATCAGTCCTTTAATCCTGGAAATGTTCGTCAGGTGATAGAAAGGCTGACTTTTTAATTGTGTTTAGAAGCCTTTGCAGGTTCAGTGATGGTTCCTTCTTCTTGCCATATTTAAATGTTTCAGATCATCAAATATATTTTCATATCATATAAAGATACCTTGAGTAAATACAATATACAATTTTCAAATGATCATTTCTTTTATTAATGGAAAAGAGCAATCCAGGGGGTTGCTCTGCGGTCTCAGAAGCTGGGCAACTTTGTTGTAGTCGATGAAACCATAAATTCTGCTTCAATCAAAAAATCCGTTCATGGGTTTTGCGGCACAACAACGACCCGAAGCAAACCAGAAAGTACACCAGTGGATAAATAAAAAATAAAAAGCTACGTTTTTTTTTATATTAATGATTTTGGAAAGGTCTGGACTTAAATCTGCGTGAACTGCTTGTGGGATGACCTCTCATGCTAGAAAAGTATATATGAATTAAAAAGATTCTGCCAAGAAGTGTGGGCCCAAATTCCTCCAAATTGTGGTACAAGATTTATTCCCTGTTATCAGAAACTCTCGATAGCAGTTTGGGTGGCTACAAAGTAAAATAACTGACCTAATATGCCTACATCCTAAGAGAGGATTCAAGGTTTTAGTCACATAATCCTTTTTTTTTTGTACTGTCCTGGACTCGTAGTTTGAGTAAGAGAAGTGAAAACCGGAAGGTTATAGAGGACGTTTAGGCTGTCAGCTCAGCTTCTTCTCTTGGCGCCGAACCCTGCAGTTTGAGGTCTCGATGCTTTTCAGCTCGTCGTGATGGCGCGACGGACTGCAACCTTTGCTGTAGCAGCTCACAGTCTCATCAGCCTCGTTTCCAGCCTCAGCAGGCAGCGAACAAACACAGTTAAACCGGGCGGCGCTTGGTGCTGGGCAGACAGCATGGAGTGTGCAGAGGTGTGAAATTGAACAGGGTTTTAAACATGTCTCTCCAGCTCGCCTTTTTATTCTCCCTACAGCCACTTTTTTTTTGTGTGCGAAACCATGAAAGCTCTCGAGGAGAGACTATGAGAACATGTAAACCTTTATCTCTATAAGGATTCATCACATCGGGACTTTAAAGACGCACAAAAGCCACTGAGGTCTTGAACAGAGATTGGAGAGGCAGGGAGAAGCGTTTTGCACCACCTCCAAGTAAGTGGCTAAAAATACTTTGCTTTGGATGTGATTTGGCACATTCTTTTCATATAAAAAAAAATAGACTATTTTTTAACTCCCCCTGCTGGATTCTTATATTAGTTTGGTTGATTTTGGCAGCTGAATGGACCAGCATTAATTTTAGAACAGGTGCCATAATCACTCTCCATTTAGGAGTCTTCAAACATATGCCATGCTTTAAACTGTGCATGAATAGTTGCATAAATCTTTCAGGATGCACTCATCTACAGCGAGTTCATCATCCAGGGACCCTCACTCCCTCCGCAGCCATTCATTTTTCATGGAGCCCCGCTGGTGACGGAGCATGTCCACAAGTAGGGCCAGGAAATTACTGTGAGACTCCCAGGCACTTTGTGGCTCGAATACTAAGAAGCACAGAGACCTTAATGCAATTCCAAGTTTCTTTTTTTGGCTTTTATGTGTTATTACCAGTCACCTCCCAGAAATACTGACCTTTTTTTTTTTTTTACAGAGAGTTAAGCTGCTTATCACAAAATAAGTCATCCTTTTATTGTTTCTGGTATGTGTAAAATGTAAGGTTTGCAACCACTGGCGTTGTAATATCATGGGAGTCGGTCATATGATGATTTTGAGCTCACTGCAGTGCAGGCTTTGAGCTTACTGAACATTACAAAAAAAAAATGTAATACTGACTATAATTTTAGAGTTATGATGAATCATTTCATGTTGACATTCTTGTCTGGTGGTGGGATTGATTACTTGGTGGTGTTCGGGGTGTTGTTCTGCACTGTGGTGCGCCGTGACAGCAGACTGAGAGTAGCTGACAGGAGCAACAAGAATCAGGACCTGGGAGCATAGCGTGGTGCAAAAGTCACAAGTCAGCCCTCATTTGCTGAAACCAGATGTCTATACATACATTGTTGAAATAAACATGTTTTTTTTCCACTTTCTTTTTCTGAAAATGTAATTATATTACCTAAATGCCAGAATAATCAGATACGTTTTCTTTTTAACCTTTCTTACGATTCAGAGGTTTACATAATTACGTTTAATTACATTTAATAATTGAGGCAATAAACTTAAATCGAGACATACCCACTGTTTTAATGAAAAACAGATGGTGAGCTATGGCAAAAACTGGACCCTTAAAGAACAGCCAGAAGGGATATTTTTGTCATGACAAAAAAATTGTAAGAAAACAATGAATTTTCTAGAAAGAAAAGGAAGGAAAGGACTCAACGTAATGGTGATCAAAAATATATAGATGCTTGGCCTGATTTATTGAAAATCAAGGGCAACAAATGTTAAATGTCAATAAGTAGACAAATTAAACAGTTGATAATGGTGGGGTGGGGGGGGCATAATTAGCTTGTTCAGAAATTAAAGAAAGATAAGTTGACGTGCATAAAACCAACCAAAAACCAGCTGAATGCATAATAGTTGCTGCAAGAACAAAGAGTACAAAAGAGAATAAAAAAGAATAGAATTCAGTTTATATCTCTTTAGGTTTGGTTTAACCTCCATTTCATCTTCAGCTGAGTGTCCATCAGCAGCACATTCAAAATGCAAACACGCAGAAGCACTTCTAAGATTATGAATTATACACCGCATAAACATTAACACTCAACCGTGGTGTGAGACTTTAAATAACCTAACACAGCATCATTTGAAGGAGTTTTTTTCAAATCCTCAGTAGGTCGAGGAGTGGCGTCATGGCGCAAGCGTCTCCTCGCTGTGTTCGCCTTCACCCACACGTCTATATTTGTCTCCAGCTATCTTCTAGTCAGGGAGGAGATCAGTTTGTCTCAAGTAGGAGGGCTTTTCTGAACTAGTTTTTGGCAAATCAGAACAGAAATAGTAATAAAACAATACAAGAAATGTTTAGGAACAAAAAAAAGTAATAAAATGATGATTGATGTTTATTCTTGGCTTCCTGAGAGTCTCATAGTCTGTTTCTTAGACTTCAGATGCTTTCCCCCATTTTCATTTCACTATCTGACCTTTTCTTGTACACATTCAATGGCTCTTCAGACTATTCATGTTCCTGTTGAAAGGCCAGGTTTTTGTGAAGTAAAAAAAATAAGACCTTGATAACATCTAAAAATGTCCACCTGTAACTCTATACAGTCATATTCAGTAAATTAGAAAATGCCTTCTGATCAGGTGTTTGTCAGTTTAAAAGTACCTTTTGAAACATACTTTTTATTAAGCCCACATTTCTGTATTAAAATGTTTTTTTAATTGTTCTAATAAAATATTTTAATTTGAAATGTCATTAGCTGTAAGTGGAAAATTGGTGTGTGTGCAATTGATCTATATATTGTGTTTCACTTAGAGAACTGGATTACTGGAATAAAGTGGTTAGTAATTGTCTATTTTTTATATTACATTATGTGTATTTTGTTCAGTTTAACTGAGAGGGAAACAAATCCATGAAGGGAGAAAATGTAAAGAAAAAAAGCTGCAAAAAACTGGTGGAGAAAGTGTGCAAACCCGTTCATTAAGCATATTTTGTGGCACTTATTTACTTTTGAGCCTGTAAGCATCTGCCCACTCCTTGCAAGGGTTCTCCAATGATTTTCTTTAAGATTTAGTGCTGGTTTCTGGCTGGGCCATTTACAGTAACTTAGGACTTCAACAGGGGCGGGCACACTTTATATCCATTATAAGTAAACTCAGCTGGATTTTTAGGGAATTTGTAACCAGCAGCCCGACAAAAAGACAATAGTTTGTTCCAGTTCTTTAGGTAAATCCATGAGGGAAAAAAGCTAAAGCTACATCAGTTTGATAGACATAATTGTGTTTTAGCGTCAACAAGGTTATTTTCAAAGTCCTATTAGCTGAAAACTTGACAGTAGGTGATCAACTGAATGATACGTTCTTTGACATGACTCCATGGTAATGAAGCACCAGACAGAAAAGGACAATAAATTAAAAAGCAGTTCAAAGTTCAGAGAAAACTCCCGACAAGAACTCCAGGAAGTCTGAAGAACTACTGATCAAGACTTCTGTTTAGATTACAGGAAAGTCTGGTTGCTTTAAAGCATTGCATTAGGGTTGGTTTAAGACTTTTTCATTCCTTTGCACAGGTACCAGTCCTCTTCCATGTTGCATTTCAGTTTGTTTCCTTATATTATACATGAAAACATTTTGACATTAATGTATTTGGTATCCAGATCTCAATATTGAATAATCGTCCCAGGTACGGTTCAACTTTTTCAGCTATTAATCAAATTAAGCGGCACCTGAAGGAAAGCACTCACCTGCCAGAAAGATTAATTTAATTTGGGAATAAAAGGATGGCGATTCTGCAGCACTTCCCAAGATCCACAGTAATATGGTTTGATTAAATAACTGCTGACCAGACCCGTAGGAAAACAGTTTAGTATCTGTCAGTTGGACGCATTTCAACAAAAAACGTGGTCTAAAAATGGCAGAAATAGAACTTCTAAAGATATCGTGGTTCAAAACAAAAGTCACTGAAACAGCAATTGGAAACAAAGGGGCTCCTAAAGTGGGGGTCGGGAGATGATTTGATGCTAATATGCTAAAAAGATTTACCATTTTCTTATTTGTGAAACTGGTATCAAAGTATAACATTACAAGATGTTCCACATTTCTCATTTTAATGCACTTTCTTGTAAGAATTCTTACAAAAATATGACTTAATTCTTACAGTTTAACAATGTTATTCTTGTAATTTCTACACAAAAAAAGGAAAGAAAAAAGGTCCCCCTCGCCAAAATGGGGTGGTCAATCCCTGGCTCTGTTATTTTTGGGGGTCTCTGGCTGAAAAGTTTTGGGAACCCCTGCTCTAACAAACCACAGCTTTAACAAATATGTGAGTTGTCTGCTGGTCAGAGAAGTTAGCATTACATTACTCAATTTAAATTTATTTTAAACCAGACCAAAGATAAACAACTTTACACCAAAATGCTCCACAATTTAAACAAGTGAACTTTCCATTGTTAGATCCAGTGAGCTGTGTGCATGTCGGTGGATGTGTGTGTCTCTACTCATCAGTGGGTGTGGCTCCGTTGCTGCAGCTCACTAAGGACCAATCAGGAGGAGCATAAAGAGGAACAGACACCAACAGACAGATGCCAGATTGTTCCCTCACCCAGCGAGGTCATCAGGCCCACCTTCTTTGTGTTTCTCTATTCGTCAAATTCTGATTTTACTTTGTGCTTTTGTTTTCTGTCCTTCTTTTTAAGGAAACCAGTCTGTCTTTCTCAAGTCCCCATGCTCCAACGCTTTACTTCCTCGCCCCTCTTGCTATTGGAGAAATCGTCTCCAGATCCCTTCTGTTGATCTGGTCACCGTCCTCCTGGTGCCAGCCGTTCACACCACGCTGCAGCTTAACTCAAGCTCGCCTGCCTGTCCACCCTTCTACGCCATCATGGTCCGCTGCACGCTCATTCCAGGCCGGTAGTAATAAAGAGACGATATGATTAAACCATTGTTCTCCACCACCTGAGAAGCTCAGCCTCAGTCTCTGTGGATCTGACCTACCTTCCCCTGGACATTTTCCACCATCACGTCAGCAACGATTCATTATACTCCTTCTTACATCTCACAGCCATCCCCATTAAGTCAAGGCAATAACCTCTCACCTATTTTCCCCAGTGTTCCTCCCCGGCACCCAGAATAGGTAGCTCCAGCTTTTTTTGCTCAATAAATATGCTAAACAATCTCACCGAGATCGTATTTGTTGCCTGCACTACAGTCAAAAAATAGATTTTTTTTTTCTTTTGAGCAACAAAGTCATGGACAAACCAAAGTAGCAACAACCTGAAGTCTACTTTTGTCTGCCATTAACTGATGTTTTATCCATCAGAAACAAACAATGGTCCCCTGAAAGGCTTAGCATTGATTCCCAGGGTGCTGAACAGAAAGACCATCGTGAACCAGTGTCATTGAATTTTAAATCAATTTTCGGCTGTAGGGCCAAGGTAACAGTACAATGTTTATAGCTTTTTCATATATCCCATTATGTCTCTCTCTATCGCTGGTCTGTAGAGATTTAAATATTTTTTTCCAGTCTAAATGCTGCTGCTGACACACAGCAGTAAGAGGTCTACACGTAATTATCAAGAGCACAAATGTGTTAATAATTTGAAGCTTTCATTAATTAATTAATCAAACAGTTTTTCCTGGTTGAGATAATTAAGTAATATACAACTTAAATGAAATTACCAAGGGCGGTGTGATGCCGCAACCACCACCATGCTCGACGGTTTAAATGCCCTGTACCCCTTAGTTTTTACAGCTCAGTGCGAGGAACATCCAGCAGATATTGGGCTCGGGACCAAAAGCTGTGAGGAGCAGAGCGTTTAGTGAAAAGCAATAGCTGGGAGCCCGGCCATGAGAATAAGACTTTTAAATTAAATTCTACAATCGACTGGGCGAAGGTGTAAGGAGCATAAGACTGGAGTATTATGCGAGAATTTAGTAAGAAGTCTGGCTGCTGGGTTCTGGATAGCTTGGAGTCATAAAATTGAAGATCTGTTCAGGCATATAAAAAAGGCTATTACAGTAGTCTAAAAACAGAATGATACAAATGCATGAATAACGTTCTCTTGATCTGCTCGGGAGACCACGGCACATATTTTATTGAGGTTTCAAAAGAAACAAAGGAGAAATAGATTGGATGTGCGTGTCAAATGTAACTCCTAGATTTCTTGCTGTGGATTTGGGTGCTGGGCAAAATGAAGCAATTGTATGATGGATTTTTGCATGCAAGGTCTCTGAAAGCTGCTGGAGATGGTCACTGACACGAGATAAACATTGCTTGGGGTCGACAGCCTATCCAGCTTTTGAGGTTTAAAAGATGCAAACAGCTGGATGTCGTCTGCATAGATGTTATGAGAATGGGAAAATGTCAAATGAAAAATAATAATGGGCCAAGAACTGACCCTTGTGGGACTCCACAGGTCTGAGGAGCAGAGTCAAATAGATAAATAAATAAATAAAATAAAGTAATTCGAAAGGATGTCGATGGCTATAAATTGCAAAGAGATGTTTAAACATAATTTGGTTTTATGTATACATTTGTCAGGGCCAGCAAGTGTAATTCTAGCCATGTGTAGCTATGGGTATATCCACTTTTGGGGTTAAAAATAGGTGAAGCCGGCCTGACTCCCTGCGCTCTTAAAATTTCCAACACAATTTGTCCAGGTGATTCATCCACAAAAATCCATGGAAAGGATTTAAAAAAAACTTTTAGAGAGTAGATAGAAATAAAAGGGTGCCAAACATACATACAAAGGATAAAGGCGACAGAGGTAAAAAAAAAATAAACAATAAAAAATTTGGCTCCACACAACAAAACTCCCATGATGCATCCTCCTTAAAAGTGACACGTATGAAGCCTTAAACCCAAGAAGTAATGAATATAATGAAAAAATAACCGCAATAGCTAAATATACTAATTCCCTAAATTAATATGAATTACCATCAAAGAATTTCAAGAGAAGCCAATTTAGCAAGAAACACAAACCCAAAACATTAACCATAATGCATACCAAGAAACTCACGAAATATAAACTCAAGCTCCTGCGTCCTCAATTAATCAACACCTTCGCAACCACGCCATGCTTTTAAAAACCGAGGAAGTTGTATATTGTAAAGTCATTCCACCCTGGAAAAGAGTGATTTAAATAAATCATTAAAAGGCCAGAATTAAGACAAGACAGTCACGAGTAGCCCACACGCAACATGCAGATCAGAACTGCTCTTAGATTTCCCTCATAATCAGACTTAAACCTATAAACCATGTAGATTGGCTTTGCTTGACTGACCTCACCCTCAGTATATGGGCTTATCATCTAAAACCAAATAAATCAATACTTTTATGGTCTTTTTTTTTTCTTTCTTTTTTGGGCATGGTCTAATATGCAAAGTGTTGAGCAGGAAAGGCTTCGGTGTTTCACATCCTTCAGGAGGGAGGGAGGGAGAACCCACCCCTGCCAGCTGACTGGTAAGCTATCCGGGAGCTTTAATGCAGCTGCAGCTCTTCATTCAGATGCTGAGAGGAGCCGCGGATCGCCACCCGAGGAGGAGTTTTTTCCTCCCCCTCCTTGTAGGGCATAAAAAAACAGAGACAGTCCATTTTTTTGTAACCGCATTTCATCCTCTTCCTGCATACTGAGGGATTCTCCCGCAACTTAATGTTGGAAAGCGCTGCCCTGGATGCAGACTGTGAGGATTGCGGCAATCCAAGACATCCTGAATGATCGGATCTCAGCAGCACCAGCCTCTCGTTGTGTGAAATGCGTCACCGCGGTCCGGTTTACACATCCCACCTCTCCGCTCACGGACCGTTTCGTTTGCTGACTGCTTCATCGGGTAAGAATTTGGCCCTTTTTTATACCATTTTCTTCTATATTCGCCCGTCTAGATGTAGCCAGAACAGGCGGCATCCTCTGCGTAAAGCGGACTTTCTCGTCCCAAAAAACGCTGCAGGAATGAATAATCTCGCAGGCCTATTTATTACAATAGATTTTTCCAGACTTTTCAATCTTGCCATTTAATTCAGCGGCTGTTTTTTGTATATATATATTTTTATTATTCTCACGTTGGCTTAATCGGACAAAGCCAAATGGGCGCACATTAGTCGCCTCTCACAGAGCTGATTAATGTAGGCTATCCAGGAGCAGGCGCAACGAGGACCCGGTGCCCAGTGTTTTCCCCCGGATCTGGCTAAGCAAGCGGGTCACATGTGTCTTCTTTTCGGTGCAGGTAACCACATGCGCGGGCCGGCGTCACCGCGCTGATCCCAGAGAGCACGAAGGGTATCAGGGGTCAGTGAGACAAGAGCGCTTAGGGGCGGGGGAGAAAAACCAGGCGGACCGGATGACGTCCAGAACCGCCGAGGCCTCGGGGCTCCTGGCGCCTCCGCAACGCTGCCACGGGGGGCTCCAGGCCGGCAACGGCACCTGCGCGGAGCAGCTCAGCCTCCTCCCGCCGCTCTCCTCCACCCTCGCGCTCCTCGTGCTGGTGGCCGTGCTCGTGGGGATCGTCCTCGTCTCCCTGGCAACGTTCCACTTCCACAAGAGGAAGCTCCGGAACAGGAAGATCCAGCGCGCGCAGGAGGAGTTCGAGCGCGACAGTCGCAGCCCCTCGCGCGCCGGCCCCGGCGCCGGGGAGCCCGCGAGGCCGTGCGTCATCGTGCGACCGGTGAGGCGTGACGAGAAGCCCTCGAGCCGGAGCGTGGACAGCGAGGACGCACAGACAGTTGCTCTGGACTGTTAACTCCGGGAAACTTCAGGGAATGAGACTGTGGAATAAACTGGAAAAGCAATAAGGCACAAGAACCCCATCCGCCCCCCCCTCCAATCCCCGCTGCTTGTAGATGACTTATAGACACGTTAGGGTTAGAAAGCAGAATAGCAGACCTAATAGACCTAGATATATCGCTGCAGTGACACACAGGCTAGCTGTGGCAGCTGCAAACTTTCATTTCAGAGTTACATCAGTACAGGGCCACGCTGCAACAACAACACCAGAAGAAGCAGATCTGAAGGCTGAGATTCATCATGAGTCTTAGTGATTATTGACTAAGAAGGAAAACAAGAAGATGGGGGTTCTTGATGGATCCAGAAGGATCAGATACATTGGGACAAATGAATGGATAATGCTCTGGAGTGTGGGAAGAAGACTTGCCGTCAATTGGAGACTGATGTACCTGATTGAGTTGTTCAACTGAATTGGACTCAATTTGATTGAATTGGGCGGTACCTAAACGGATTTGCATTGGACATGTTTTGTACAGCACTATGACATTACTTTAGTTGTGCATCGGTACTCCCAGTAATATGCCGGAAAGGTTTTTGTTAAGAAATGAGGATGGTTCGTGATGAGGCATGATGCAGATGGGTGGGACTAGAGGTGAATAATGAGGATCAGTGTGATGAGAGGGGGATTAGTGTAATGACAAGAGGTTATAATGAGGCGTGGGGTAGATAAGAGGGGGGGGGGGGGCATAATTAGGGTATGACACATATGAGTAGGATGAGAGGACTCAATGAGGTATGAAGAGAAGTGGTGGTTTGTGAAGCGGTCATAACAAGACAGGAGATAGAGGAGTGGGATAAGACGGTGTCGTAATGAGGCATTAGGAGGATGTCTGGGATGTGAAGGAGTCATAATTTATGATGGGATGAGGGGGGGGGGGTCATAATAAGGCATGGGAAGAATCAGTGGGGTGAGAAGGGGTCATAATGAGGAAAAGAGAGGATGACAGGGATAAAAGAAGGTCATAAAGTGTGAGGATGATGAGAGGGGAACATAATTGGGCTTTCGGGTGATGAATGGGATGTGAATGGGGTTATACGTAAAGACAAGGGGAATGAGTAGGACTGCAAGAGGTTTACAACGAATGAGGTGGAAAAAGAGGGGTATTGGATTAGAGAAGGGCAAATTAAAACACAAGGAGGATGAGTGTGATGAAATGGAGTCACAATGAGGCCTGAGGAGGATGAGTGGGGTAGAGGGAGGTCATAACGAAGAGAAGGGTAGAAATGAGAATAATTTTAAGAATGGATTAGGAAACATTATGTGGAATGAGAACAAGGGAAAGTGGAATAAGATGAGCACTAAAAAGGATAAAAGGGTCATAATAGGGATATAGCATGAGAAAAGAATGAAGGGGTGAGGAGGATGAGTGGGATGAACCGGTAAGAACTATGAGGGGCATCAAAAAGGGACGAGTATTTAAGAGAATCAATGGAATGAGAATGCTAAAAATGAGGAGAATGAGTGGGAGGAGAAGAACGGGTGGAATAATAAAATGTAAAGATGAGGAGGGTAAATGATAAAGACTATAAGTGGTAGAAAGGGGGAAGGATCAGGGCTAAAAAGAAGTGTGATGAGAAGGCATATAAATAAAGAGGATTAGTGGGATTAAAGAGGAAAAGTAGGGGAAAAAATGGGTCTGTAACGAGTCATGAGGAAGGCAAGTGGAATAAAAAGGGGTCATAATGTGGAATGTGTTAGGTTAATTGGATGAAAAGGGTTAACATTAAGGAAAGAGGAAGATGAGTGGAGTGAAATGGGTTAGGGATGAGTTAGATGAGAAGATTGAGTGGATTTGATAGCATGAGACAAGCGAGGGTGAAAAGGCTAAGACCAGAAAGCTTGCCATGTGATTCGATTTGTTGTGGAGGCGTGGTCCTGCTCCTGAATCTAAGTTAACGCATCACCTTCATCTAGGAAGCTGGGAACTCCTTTGAAAACTGTAAGTATTAGCCTGCACATTTAATTTTTGGACCGCTTCCTCTCGCCCTGCCTTTGTTTAAACCTCAAAGAGGTTTGAACATTAATTCCTCGCTGGGATTTGACACATGGTTGTGTTAAATTATTAAGACATGCTGAAACAACTCAGACCTTGGTGGCTCGCTGATCTTCCTTGGCATGCCCTCTGACACACTACCAGTATGTAGTTAGACTATAATGGATGTTGTGGTGCTGTTAGGCAGCGCAAAGCTGCATATATGCTATAGAAATGGCTTATTTGTTTGCGTAGTATTTTTTCCTTCAATTAAGTGACTTAGCCAAGTTGCATTAATTGCTGTCCTCCAATGTCGTTCAGACATCCGCGGGTAGCTTTAGATAGCTTGACAGGATGCAAGACCTTTTTGCTGTAGTTATGCACACAGACCTTTTTTCCTTAAAGTGTCAAATAGGCTAGTAAGTTTTAGCGCTTATACGGTATTTAGATTTTTGAGTATTTCTAATGTATTCTCTGACGTGTATTAAACCGAGAAATCTTCCAGCAGAGGCTTTCGGTTGAAGCCAGTCTTTTTTGATCCTTCATATTGTATCATTGTGAGCCTGATAAAAAATAAAATAAAATACTGTGTCATTTATTAATATGAATTCATTGTAAATTGTATGCCACTATGCGAGCTGGAATGTTTTGCAGTAACAACATCTTTCTGGAGTTCATATAATCTGCCTTACCTGAGAAAACTCTATAATAATAAAAACTTTATAAATAAATGGGTGATACTTTAATGCTTTGATTTAGTGTTCTTGCTACGACTTTATGTATTGACAAGGAAACTAAAGAAGCCAGACCAATCACTCACTTTAAAGTGATGCTGTTTTTAAAATTACATTTGGAAAGCTATTAACAACCTGCAGACCCTGTACTGGAGCAGAGAGCCTGACAAAAAAAACCCAAATGATATCCGCTTCTTATACTCTCAAATACATACTAATCTGCACAGTAGCACTTTCCAATACACTACTAGTAATTTTGGGGGGGTTAATGAATATTTGGATAAATGTTCCCTAAATACAATAAATAATGTCATGTGATACAGTTTTGTTTAAAAGGTTTTTCAAACATTCAAAGTTCATCACATTGTGAGAATGTCATACTAGAAAACTTAAAAAGTTTTTTTTAATCACATAAATATCACAGTCTTTCCATTTGTTTGTAATCCTGGTGAGTAATTTTAATATACAATTTTATCAAACAAAAAAAAAAAGAGCCTTTTGAGTCACCATTGTCTACAACAAGGAGGTACTTCCAAATTTGAACAATGACAATGCAACAGTAGCGGCATCATCTTGAAATTTGCCATTCTCTGTAGCAGTAAATGAATAATAGTCTGTTTCCTTAACAAAAAATGGCCCTTTTAACAGAAATAAGTTAAACGGATGATTGGACGCTTAGCGATAACACAGAAATGTAGTGAGCACTTTTGCTACAAGGATTGTCTGTCTAAGGAACATGGATGAGGTCAGTGGAAGTAAAAACAGGCTTTCAACTCAATCAGTTTTTGTTTAAAATTTATAAGAATCATGGAAACATGACTTTAAGAGAAGGAATAACCCAACTACTGGCTCTTACTTTAGCTGCATCAGTTTTCTCCATCTTGCTTTCTGATAGGTCCGCGGTACTGCTGTCAGATGTCACAGTAATGTTTATTTCAGCTGATTGTGCCCATTGCAACATTCTTTTCAGGTTCAAAAAAAGAGCCTGAAAAGCTGAAAAATAATGCAATATACTCCACCCGTTCGTCCTGAATTGTTGGAGTATATTGTGTTATTTAAAGATGCATATATGGTGTTTTGCATTTTCTTTTTATGTTTAAAATACATAGCTAGGCTACTTTAAGTTATCATGTAAGCAAATTCTGCATTTTGCCAATAATTAGCTGTAACAACATTAGTTTTTTTTATCTGTGTCGTAGCCAAATGAAGGAGAGAACATCACTGTAGACGCTTTCTAAGTATTTACATTTCTCGTCCAACCACAGCATGGGCAGCTTTAGCTTGACGTTAACTTTTTAGTGGCAAAAATATGATGTTAGAAAGCCTCTTCAGAGGGACCAATAGACTTTTAGTGACATGATAGACAGTGTCCCCGGAAGAATGATTTTACAGCCACATTGCTGTAGTGTAGCTAAATCATCATCAGTAAAACAGGGACTGATTATGTAGGGAAAAAGTGAGACTTGAACAACTACTGCATGACTTTTTTATAGCTGGGATTGCAGTTTGTCAGAAGTTGTTTCGCCCACTGTGATAAATTACATGTGGCTCACCACAGAGCTCTTTTAAATCCTTCTCCAGAGAGCCGGTTTAATAGGTCTCTAAGCCACTGTTCTCAAACAACAGCTCTCCTGACTTCCTCCTCTTCACACGTTTAATCCTTTAAATCTTTGTAAATTAAATTTCAAATTGTAGACTTTGTTATCATTATTTTATTCTTGGGTAGCAGGTGTGCAAAGCACAATTATCTAGTGGAGCATTACATACGTAACGTCATCACTCTTGTGCATTGTTGGCTGTCTTTGGCTTTCTTTCTTTCACGCTTGTGTTTTTTTTTTTACAGATTTGTCAAGTTTTTGTTTTTTTCTTCTAAATCTATTTGTTAACAACGAATAATATATAGAATTTACATTCTTTGTCCTATTTTAGCTGTAGGCCTATATAATCTTTATACGTGTCAAACTGAAGTTGGAGGGGACAATAAAACAAAACAAAAAACACAGAAATACAGTCGACTCCAAGATGAATGAACCCACCAATGATAACCATAAATAAACAAATGAATAAATAAATAAATATAACGTATCAGAAACACCCACGGCAAGACATAATGATATTTACAGAAATGTAGACACAGTATTTGTTCCGTGAGGAGACGGCATGGACCATGCCTATATGTGAAATGTGTATGAGGCACTTAAAAGGTATAATGAAGCAAAAGGATTGAATACCATTGGATTTGTGTCTTCATTGTGTAATTGAGGCTTTGAGGGGTCCTTTCTTTTAATAAAAGTGGATTTTGGAGTATAAATTTTAATTGCTCCATTTAGATCCATGTGTTGTATGTTGGGGGATCTGGTTTCAGCCATCTGATATTTATGCACTTTAGCAAATAAAATATTTAAACGTTTTTTCTCAGCCCTTCCATTAAAGCCCATTGCCACAACTCCCAACATTGCCACCAAGGGGTCTTCTTGAATGTTACTTCTTTGAGGGCATCAAATACCTCTCTCCAAAAGACGCTTAATTTCGGGCATTGCAAAAAAAAAAATGAGAGTGATTTGTATCCTGGTTTCCTCAATTATTCCAGTATGAACTGGAGTAATCTGATTTTCCACTTAAAATCCCTCCAGATTTCTCACTTCCTGACATTATATGAATATGTATTCAGCTGCAAGCCTTACGAAGTAAAGGAAAATATATTTACATTTTTTTTTTTTTTGTGCGAATAGATCTTCATTACATTAACAGACTCTCCTGGTGTGTATTATCGATCTCCTCAATGAGACTTGCACCGGAATTCAAGTGCACGGATCGTTAAAGCATGTAAACTACATGCACTGACAGCTATGTCCGCTGAATGCAGAATCAGGGCCAGCTGCGTACAACAAGCAAAGTCACCTGTGCAGACTCCATCAATCCTTCCACGTGATTTATTGGCACGAAGGTTGAAAGCTCCCTTCCTAAACTCCACGTCTCCCTGTAATGAAGCCACATCGTGTCCTGTGGGAGGGTCAGAGGAAGTGAGTCTGCATCTGTCAGTATGTTGGCCAACATCCAGGACATCGTGTTCCTAATTGTCCCCAACAAAAAAAAAAAGAAAAAAAAGAAAAAAGGGCCTGAGAATATGAAGCGGACTTTGGCGAAACGCCAGCGAGCCCTGGAAGACGCTCTGAAAGCCGGCCTTTATCTCATTGGCATAAGTGCAACAAAACGAAACCGGTTTCTTTCCTCCTTCAGGGAGACTGGAGGAAGAAAAGTCATTGAAAGATGACTAATGCGTTTATATTTAAACATATGCTTTCTTCAGAGCAATTTTTTGCTTAATGTGAAAAACATAATAGGTTTTCCTAATGAAGAGAATCATAATTGAACGCAAACAGACGTTAGCGTTGTTGAATGTCTAAGCAACCATGAATTGGTGCTAATAATTGGTGGGGGAAAAAAGCAATATTACAATGTTCCTGCTCAATTATGTGATATTTTTATTTAAAAAATACTGATCATTTGGCTGTTTGTGAAGCTCTCTCTGTCTGAAACAGATGGGGTTCGGTATAATTCATTTAGGAGAGCCGCCGTCTCTTTCCAGGAGATGGTATGAGACATTAAAATCTGGCTGCCTCTCAGTGGGCAAAATGGATTTGAGTGGGAATAAAGGGAATTTATGGACGAGTATATGGACAGTAGCAGTTACAGATGGCTAAATAGTGAGAGGTTAATAGCCAAGGCTGGAGGTGAGTAGCCAGGGAAAAATGGCCCGTGGACGCCGTTTGTCATGGACAGGTGAAAGTCAGAGGAACGGTGGGATATTGGCACTGCCTTATGAGGGGGAACATCGTCTGGAGGTTTAGAGAAGACAGTCACAAGAGGTTATAAATGAACTGAGGTCGGCGGCAAGTGGTCAGTTATGATATATAAATGAACTGGAATCAGTCAAGGTCAGAAAGCAGGAAGACGTGGAAGTTAGCGGTTAGTGGCTGAGGGTCAATACACAGAGATCAATGCTTTGGGCTGCATGGTGACTAGAGATTAATGGAGCAAAGGCTGGGAATGGATGAAGGTCAGCGGCTCTGTATAATGAAACTAAATCCTTAGTTGTGAGTGAAGGTCAACAGCTGGAAAGTGGATGAATTCAATTGTCAGGAATAATTACCGACGAGGAACAACTTAGGGTCAATAGCCAAGAACAAATGGAGGTCATTGATCTGTAAACGGCGAAGCTCAATGAATATAAGTGGATAAAATTCAATAGTCAGGAAAGGATGGCTTCGAGGAAAGGAAGGAGATGCTTTGTTTAAACAACAAACATTTATGGCTATGTTTAAGAAAAGTCAATAGTTAGATAACTGAGGTCATTAAGTGGATTAAACCGAGATTATGTGTCAGTAATTAGAGCTGAAAGGAAAGAAGAATGGTCTGGCTACTGTATCAAGGTACAGTTATAGACAAGCTATTGTTCTTTTAAAAGTAGGGCTGGGTAATATGTTGAGATTTTTTTTTTAAATATCGTGATTTAAAAAACAAAAAAGAAATCTAAGATGAGCCTGTATTGTTCATATCAAGATGGACTATCTTACTGTATGATTATACATTTATGTATTCCAGTAGGTTACTTTTCAGCCATTTCTCATACTGATCTACACCTGTTTGTTAGAAAACAACGTGCCTGTGGGACATTTTTATAATTACTTTATGATAAGAAAAACGTATCGAGATAAATATCGTGTATCGGCCTAAAAATATTGAGATATTATTTTTGGTCCATCTCGCCCAGCCCTGTGTAAAAATATGCTTTTAAGTGGAGCAAAAAATGTCTAACTCAGAGGTATATTTTGAATGCGATTGTATACGTTATTTTTACTTTACAGAAACAAAATTATTCCAAGTAACACAAAAACTAACAGATGTTTCACATGAAGCCATTTTCGACATATACCTAATGTTTTAATCTTTAGCGAACAGTTAGTTAGTTAGTGAGAGGACCAAAGGGACTGAAAAGTAAAGAAGGTCAGAGATCTGTAGTTGGATATGGCCTTGATCCGGTTTTATCTTCTAACACACATACAGAGGGAAGTGGTGTTAAGGAGAAAGGGACAGGTTTCTTGCTGAAGTTTGCTTTGGGAATAGCCTAGTTATTGTCTTCAGCCTAATTTAGAAATAACGAGGCCATTTGTCAGGCTTTTGTTGTCCCGGGGAGCGTTCTTCATAAAAAGTTGGTCACTTAAATGATGTCAGGTGTTTTCTTAATGTCCTATTATTCTGCAGTATGGTTGTATTATCCGCCATTAACATGCCTAAATTTAACGTGCATAAGCTTGGTGCTACCTTTAGGAATTTACAATGTTAGCATGAACTGCGGCCAGAGTGCTTTTTGCCTCTGTCAGATGTCAATAGACGGGATGACCCGTTCCAGTTTGGAAAGCCAGGCCAGCTTTAATTAGTCAGCTCCACCGGGCTGAGCTGAGAACATTCAGCCATCAGTTCTGCTGATAGCTGAATTTCAAATACACTGTTCTGCTAAACTGACAAAGTACACGGAGCTGCTCTGGTGTCAGCTCCGTGGTGAAAATAAACGAGAGGGTTATTGTTTTTATCGTCCCTAATGCAGTTTCTTGCCTGCAAAATGCACTAAAGAGACATTATTGGACAAGACCTGATTAAAATAATGAAAACCAATATCTTTTAAAACTTGTAAGCGTATTGCCTATTTAAGCCTAGCCTCTTGAAAGGTAGAGTTTTGCCCTTTAAAAGACCCAGAGATCACCACACAGATGAGGTTCCTTCAGTCTAGACGGATTCCTGCTGCAGCAAGTTCAGATCTTAGGAGAGGAACCAAAGTCAAGTTCCTTGATTGTGTCCACAAACCTGGCCCGAAAAAGCTGATTCTGATTTTCATGGGACATCCCCAAAGAACTTGAAGCTCCAGTTTTTCCACTAAAGGAAAAAAGTTCCAGTTCATAACGGGGCCTCTTTCACTGTGCCACGAAGGAAACATCTCCGGTGGGCTCTCCTTATCACAACAGCCGCCCAACGGTGGAAGCCATCATAACCATTGAAATTAACTTTTTTCTTGTCAGATAACAAAACTTTCTACCTTTTTATATGTATGGTGGCCCCATGGAAAGTCCATAGTGGCAAGTTTGAGGCAGGTTGCAGTTGCCGTCTTATGATATCAGGCTGCTGTCAGCATCAGTAAGGGTCTTTAATTTAGGCTGCGGTTCGCAGGCACACTGCAAAAAGAGAACTAAAAATAAGTACAATTTTCTTGAAATGAATGTATTTGCCCTTGATTTGAGCAGGTAAATAAGATTATTTGCCAATGGAATGAGTATTTTTACCCCTAAAATAAGATAATTATAAATCCTGCACTTGAAATAAGGTGATGGAGATGAATTGTTCCTATTTTAAGTGCAAAAATCTTATTGCATTGGCAAACTGTCCTATTTATCTGCTCAAATCGAGGAAAAGTACTTTAATTTCAAGATAAAAATTCTTATTTTTAGGTCTATTTTTGCAGTGCAGCCCTTGGATCCTCCGGCTCAACGCAGGTAAAATTATTAGTTTGTCTACCATTTGACTTTATTGTCTTTAAACTCTCATTTAAAAAAAACCCAATGATCTTAATATGTCGTTGCAAAGTTGTACATTCCAATTAATTTTGTGCTCTCTGTTTAATCCATGTGGGGGTTGGATGCAGGGTAGCATGTGGGATTCAAACCAGGGAACCTGAAGCCTTGCTCTAACCAGTAGGCCACCACTACCATTGACAAATGAGGGCCTTACTGCGTCCAAACGACTCAACGATGAATCTAAACAAGCCAGACACCTTTTCTTTTGCCTTTGCCGTTCAGGTGGGGGGGGGGGGGGGGGGTGTCAGAAAAGGACACAAGAACCAGGTTTATACAGAGATTTTGACTTTTCAAAGTTGTGATCTTAAACTTTAGATCGGCTAAAGAACAGCATGCTTGAGTTCAAATATATTTTCCGATAAATTACGTACTTTTTTTTCTTTTTAAAGGTATGGCTCCACTCTTATTTCTTCTTTTTACATTTTGAAGCTTTACGTACAACCCGGTTACCAGCATGGATTCAAAGACTATAAGATTATAAATAAGCTATCTATCTATCTATCTATCTATCTATCTATCAGGTTGATCAATGATAAATTTAATTCTAGATTATTCGCACTTGTGTTAAAACTGGCGTCCATTCTAGTGAAATCTCCTGGTTTTTCTTTAAACATTTAGAAGGATTCCTGACAAAATCACAGACTGAATGGTTAACGAACATTAATATAGCTACCAAATATTAATTAATTGAAGCTTTAGCTTTCCATCAACTCTCTACACCTGCTTTTCCATCCTAGAGAGAAAGAGGGGTACACCCTGGACAGGAAGCTAGTTCATCACAGGGACAAATGCACACAAACGCTCACAATTCAGAGTAACACCTTTATTTGGACTATGGGAAAAATAAGGTGTGGCTGGAGAGAACTCACACTCGATGCAGAAAGTCCCACGGTTGAACCCAAGACTTTTATTCCTGCAAGGCAGCAGCTCTACCAACTGCATGCGGCCCTTTTTCGTTTTGAAGAAGAAAACTTTTGCCTATAAGTGGTAAAAGAGATTAGAACAGTGATTTTACAGGGTCAGCCAGTGTCCCTCGCTCAAAAAAAAAGAAGCTTTCACAAGAATAGACGTGCTAAAGATATCCAGCACTTCTAAAAATGTGTGGTGAGCCATATAAGGTGAGGTGTGACAATCAGCGCAGTAATTAGCGCCTTCGGTTGGACTTCCTTCAAGCGGTGGCGCGGCTCAGAGCTGCTTGCTCCCACAAGGCCCGGTAAATAAATCACTGAGGGCGCTAATTAATAGGATTTCATCTGAAACAGTCGTTAAACCAACATTCTGCGTGAAACCTGCCAACCTATCTGCTGAGGAGCTGCAGACTCCAAAGGGGACACTTTAATAAGAGCGGCACAGGCACAGATGAAGAAGAAGAAGCAGAAGAAGAAGAAAAAAAAACGGCCCTGCAATAATAAATACTTCACAGTCAGCTGCATCGTGTATTGGAAAAATTCACAGTCTGCGCTTTACGGCATGAATCCATGAAGATGAAAACATTTCTCAAGGTGAGGGGATGAATCAGACCGGCATTCGGTTGCATCTTTCTCATACTGATCAGACGCTGGCCCTCCTCCTTCTCCTCCTCCTTCTCCTCCACGCCACACAAAGTTCACAACTGGCTGCCATCATTGGGCTGAGCTGCATTAGCAGATTGGTTCTGCGCTCCGTATCTCTGCTCACAGCAATGAACAGTGTCAGTTGGCTGTCAGGAGGAGAGCGCAGCGCTGCTCCCGTTCTCACCCCTGCTGTCAGGGTTCGAGGAGAACAATTTGTCATCAGGAGACCCACTTTATATGCTTCATTACTGTGGCTTCAAGCTGTGACTCCAAGGATACAGTACACCCACCCCCCCCAAAAAAAAAAAAAAAAGAAATAAGGAAAAGAACTCATCGAAGTGCCTCAGCTGTAAGCAAAAGGGCCGTTCAGATCCTGTTACACAGACTTCTGGCTGTCACTCCTAAATGTTTCATGTTATCAAATTAGTGTTGTTAAATATGTTATTATAAGGAGTTTCTAAATTATTTCATCTATTAAAAGCTATCCGAACCGGCCGAGCCCGAAGTGGGAAAAAGTGTTTGTTTGACCTCCCCCTGGACTTAATAACTGGCAGTTGCCATGCAGGGCGGTGAAGGGATCCGCTTTTAATAAGAAGAATAAATAAGAGCTTACAATATGTTGGCATGGAGAACAGGCAGGGCAACGAAGCTACTGGGAATATGAAGTCTATGCAAGACGACAGCAAAGAAAAAGCAGCGGGTCTGTCTGCTGTGGGGAGGTGTGGGTGATGACCGTGGAGTCCTGGTGTGTCCATCAGGGGCAACGTGGAACAGCTGTAAGCGAAGGGACACCGATAGATTAATAACGGAATGAGCTGAGCCATGATCATTGGAATATAAACTAATAAACTGAACACAAAGTATGAACCAAGAAGGCAAGACCTAAAGAACACAACAAGGAATGGATCAGAACCCTAAACAGCTGGAGATCAGAGCAGCAGTGGGTCTATTTCTAAGGAATCTCCGCCCACTCTTCCCTGCTGGGTTGCTTTTGAACAGAAATGCTCAGTTTAAGATCAAGCCACTGAACTCAGTTGAGTCTTCCTTTATTGTTTTATTGTTCGAGCCATTCAGAGGCGGATCTGCTGTGTGCTTTGGACCATAGCTGCAGAACCCTAGAGTCTTGGGGATCATTCTGATAGTCCCTGCAACATTTTTGCCCAGCAGTGGTTTTCATCTGGAAACTCTCCCACAGATGCTCTTTTTGCCTCACCTCTCTCTCTTTTAGTTTAATCACGTCTTATCTGAGATAATTGGTTCCAGGTTTTGCTAAATGAGTCTCCGGGTTCTTTTTCTGACCTCCTGGATGAGTCCTCGTTGCGCTCCTGGAGTCATTTTGGTGGTTCGGCTACTTCTGGAGAGGGTCAGCACCACAGAACTGGCCCTGGAACCCTTTCTGGACCTTGTTTCTCATCTGTTCGTTAATTTCTCTTGATTAGGAAATGACGTGACTGCTTCATGTTTTCAAACGGGTTCTATTTAAGTACATTTTTTGCCAAAGGACGTTTTATCAGAAGCCTCACTCAGCTTAAAATTCAGCAAGTTTAAATCACGGCATGTTTGTGTTGGAGAGGAGAGGTTTCCGCCTGCGGGCCTTCCACCAAAATCAGTGTTTTCTGATGGTTCTGTCAATAATTTTAACATTTAACATGTTAACCTGAGGCATGTGGAGTCTGAGGCGGAGCTCTAGCTCTCTTGCAGTTTTTTTGAGGATGACGCAACCTGACTTTGAGGACAGTTTGCATGGATTTCTCTCCTGGCAGCTGTTTTAAACGTTCCCCACCGGTGAATAAACCTCATTTTGGAACTTCAGATCATGCTAGTAACTAACTTCTTAAGATGATTGCTGATGTCTTTCCTGCTCGGCATTGAGTTAACAAACACGCTTCAGACCAATAAACTGCTAAAATCCTGTTGATGGTCAACTTACCAACGTGCATATTAGCAACAACTGGCTGCTTTTTTTCTTAATGTCCTGTGGAAGCCACAAAGGTGGTTTTAGTTTTTGCATTTTTGTTTTTCTTCTAAATGTATTAAGGAAACAGCTGGGGATAGGCACCAGCAACCCTGGCGACCCCACAAGGGATAGACGTGTTAGAAAATGGATGGATGGATGTATTAAGGACAAATTATAGCAGAAACGATCAAGTAAAAAGAAAATTATGTGCTGCAAAGTACAAAACTGCTGCTTATTCACACATGGATAAATATTTGCATCACTTTTCGATTACTTTGTCCAAAACTCTGTATATTTAGTCTCTTCTACATTTTTGGTTTGTAATAAATTCAGGGGGAAATGTCTTTTTTTTATTAAATCAGCTTTATTTATACATTGAAAATGTTAAGATTTTATCCTATATATATTATAAGATCTTATGCACCCGTTTTGATGAAAAAAGTGTGCCTCTGCAGCTACACACTGACGTCGTTAATTGTTTAAAGTGGGTCTACACAGTAAATTTCATCATCAGAGAAAAGGCTCAGAGCCTCAAGACAGGAGGCAAAGAAATAATATTGACCAAAATACCAAAGCAAGAAGTGAAACGAAGCAGAAGTGGGTGGCGATTGTGTAACTTGTCATTACGAGGGACGTCGTTTAAATCCAAGCTGACACATAATCTGTTCTTGATTAAAATATGGATTAAAACAAGTGACGAAATAAACATACAATAGATTGAAACTCTGAATGCTGTGTGCAGGGAGAATTTGCAGTCTGCTGTCCCTTTCTAGCTTCCCTCCAAACCCATGATGCGTATTGATTTATCGTTTTCCACCCTGCGGCGGTCTTTGTGCATATTGCAGTCGGTTTTTGGAGCTTAAAAGACAAAGCAGAGCGAGCGTGGAGACAAACAGCAGACACAGGGACGCACGCCGGCTGCCGTCGTAAACCTCCTTTTTCGGGGGCCCTGCAGTGCAGAGAGGAGCTTTAAGATGAGATTACTGATGGATGAGGCGGCTGCTCACTAACACTCCTGCAGATTTATGGCCGCGCGACTCCTTGTCCTGTATAGTAATCCATTTGGGGGGACACTGCATCATTTTCCTGACAGCAGAATTAGGGTTCTGTGTGATTGCTTACCTTTGTTTATAGCACAAAAGGCTTTGCAACATCCAATCCGGCACAAAAGGCCAGGGTTATTTTTCCTGCCTAGAGTGGAATGTAATGCAGCCACAGTTGTTTCAGTCTGGGCGTGGGGAGCAGAGAGGTGCTCAATTTCACCTGTAACACGGAACTAGTGCAATCCTCTTACAAAATACAGAATTGGATAAGAAACAAAAGGTGTATTATCAAAGATCTACTCTCAAAGTTGGTGGATATTTATTCATCTGCTCAAAAATCACTTTTTTTTAGCATTTTTGTCTTGGGATTTATGATCGCCTTGTACCCTTTTATCAAATATGTTTACTATGATTTAACTTCTTACTTAAAAGGAAAAAGATTCCTCTGTGATCATAAGAAATTATTTTAATATTAAACAGTAAATGTTCATCTCAATTAATTAGATCAACATCAAAAAGTTGATTTAAGTAACTGCATTGAAAAAGTGAAATCCATTAGTTTCATCACACACAGGGTGATGTTTTGTAAATGCTTTTTATTTCATTTCGATGATTACACTCCAAAAAAGGGAACTGAAAGTAGACATTTCTGGAAATGAGGGTGTTTGCTCTTAATTTGAGCAGGTAAATAAGATTCTCTGCCAATGGAATGAGTATTTTGACCCCTAAAATAAGATAATTAGCTACGCTGCAGGTGAAATAAGGAGATAGAGATGAGTTGTTCTTATTTTAAGTGCAAAAATCTTATTCCATTAGCAGATCATTTCAAATCAGATCAAGGACAAATACACAAATTTCAAGAACATTTTACTCACTTTTAGTTCCCTATTTGCAGTGTGCTGCTTGACCCTAATGGAAAATAAAGACAAACAGAATTCAGTTTCTCATCAAACTTAAATATTACATCAGACCAGTAAATATTTTAAAGGTTTTTTTTCTAATAAAGAAATGATATATTTTGTTCCACACGATCCTGGGGAAGACCAGCTGACAGTCCTTTTAGTGGAGGCCGTCAATGGCCTGAAGAAAAGTGGTGTCAAGGGAAAGTTGAGTGGAAGGAAAACGTGTCATGGAAAAAAAGTGCAAAGCCATGAGAGGAATAAAACAAAGCTCGTTCAAGAGTTTTATATATACTCATATTTTATTAGTCTGATGGTAAAATCTGTTTGAGGATCTGGATCATTGTCACTTCAGCTGCCTCCATCAGAGCCTTCCCCCGTCAATGAGAGCTACGAACCGGTTCGGTTCATGCTGAGTTTGTGAGTTCACACCTCGACTTAGCACGCTCAGAATATTCCATTTGAGAGCGAATGTCACTGAAAACCTTTCTAATTGGACCACGAGAGCTGGTAACGTAACAGCTCAGTGTGATGAAACGCGAGCATTACCTGCTGAAGTTAATGTTTCACACAATGCAACGCTCTCTTCAGTTTACCACACACCTCTGCTTCCCAGCTGTCCGACTGAAAAAGCAGCGAAAGAGGAGCAAAAAAAAAAAAAAAAAAAAAAAAAGCCTGCTGCTAAAGCGAGGATGAATCATGAGACTCGTTAATGAGGCCCGGGCCTCATTAGCATTCACACCGCTACGTACAATTGGCCGAATGTCCAATCAAGCTGCTGAAGGTGATAAACACGACCGGATCCCGATACTTTCTACCTTAGAGCCATCAGAGCGAGGATGGATGCGTGCGACTGCCGGATGTGGGCACGGGGCCGCCGCGCTCTGCGAAAGGCGACGCGGCGCCGTTTCCATTTAGCTTCTGCCTCATTAGTGCTGCATAACGAAGCCGAAATTAAGAGTCGAAAAAACTGATGAACTGAGAGGCTGAGAAACATTTTTTATTGTTTCAGACTGTTTTTAAAATCAACTGCAGTCACATGTTAGAAAAAAATAAACTTCCTACACATCTCTGCTTTACATTTGCTGAACACTGGAGAAAACAGAGTCGGGGGGGGGAAAAAAAGACGGTTTAAAAGGATATTTTCTCGTCTGTTTAAATAGTCCACATTATGCTTGCTCCACACCCTTCTTCTGCTTGGGTTTCTTCTTCTTCTTGCCAGCTTTGCTGTCGGGTTGTGTTTTGCTCTTCTTGGCCGGGCTGGAAGGTGAAGCAGCCGCTCCATGGGCGGGTCGTTTCTGTTTAGCCTTCTTGTCCTGTTTCTTTGCCGCCTGTCCCCTCTGCTCCCCGGGTTTGTCGGCAGGGGACGGCTGCCCCGCCGCCGGCTCCAGCACAGGCTTGTTGCGCTTTTTACGTTTTTTGCTTTCTGGCAGGAAACCTTTCTTCTTCTTGGGAGCAGCCTCCTGCTCGCCGTCCTTGTCAGGCTTCGTCTTTACAACTTTGGGCTTCCTGGTAACAGAACATAAACAAAGTCAAGGTGAAACGAGATTTTATACGGTGTGCCGAACTATAAACAGGAAAATTGGGTTTCTAAAGACGTCTCTTTAGCTTACGTCACTCCAAAGTGTTTCATCACAGCCCAGTAGGTGTCCTCCATTTGTCCGGTCTTCTTGAAAGTGATGCTGCTGGTCAAGGAGTCTAAGGACTTCTTCAGGGGCTCGAGGTCCACAGGCAGTTTCTACACATGTAGCAGAGACAAAAACTGAATCTGGACCACATTTACATTATTTTTTCAGATTCAGGCTTCATTTCTGCACCGTGAGCCCACCCACCTGGTAGTGAACGTGTTTGACCAAAAACTGACAGAGCTCCAGGGTTTTAACCAGCTTCTCTTTGCCCACCTTGGTCTGAGCTGGGTCCACCTGACCGATACTCTAAAACAACAGAGAGGACTAGATGTCAATTCATGTTGCTCCCTGGTAAATAAAGACAAACTTTAAAAACCAAATCCTTTGCGAAAGTCAACCAATTCAATCCGCATGTTAGAAGCGATGACATTTATAATCGAACATCAAAGATAATGGACATTTTTAATTCAATATCTGCTTATATAGGGCTGGATGATAATTCAATAACAATATATATGGATGATAGAAAAAAGGGTCAATAAATAGTTCAATAGAATAACAGTTTTCCTTCATTTTGCATTCTAGCCTATCATGTAGGTTAATATTAGATCATTACATCCTCCCAACCAATCAGAACACAGACCCAGGAACCAAGCTCCGCCCCCTTCAAAGAGTTCAGAGAGCGTGTTTTTTCCTTTTTTCAAAAACTTGAAGTTTTGGTATAAAGTTGGTTGAATAAAGGGTTGAGTTTGAATTCAGTGTTTGTGTGTTCTGTGTATAAAAATAGGTTGCTAAGCAACAGCATAAAATGGCCAGAGCTGCACTTAAAATATATATTTTTAATTTGTTGATAATTATCGATATCAATCAATATGATTTCTATTTTATCGATATGCTTTTTTTCCTGTATCGTCCAGCCCTATGCTTATATAGCTGCCCCCATTTATTTGTCCTTATTTTTTTAATTTTTTTATTTATTTTTACACAAATACTTGTATAATCTTTACAAATATCAAACAAAACAGTTTCAAAGTGCCTTATTATTACAGTTTTCTGCCAAAAAAAAAAGAAAAAAAAGGGGGAATTTAAAAGCATTATATGCTACAAATAAGGCCTATTTTGTCTTACTTCCGAGACAAATACGTAAGAAACAGAAATGAAGGACAGAGGAGGCGGCTCAGACGAGACAAGGCGAGATTTTATTTCAGGGGACGAGACGGCCGGGGCGGAGCTGCTCTGGGAGGGCTTACAGAAGCATGTAATTACGCATGTCTTCACCCTCTGCTCTCTGGAGGACGCGGGGAGGACGGCGAGAGGAGCAGCGCCTCCAATTATCATTTATCACTGCACCATGCAATCTCATAAAGGTTTGAGATTAATGTAATTAGGAGGCAAACAGGCTTGAAGCATGCATTTGAATGAACATTTCTGCTCAAAGTGGAGCCGCGGTGCGCACGAGTGAGACGTTCAATCAGTTCCACACGCACAGAGCCGGCAGAGCCTGAGCTGTAGAGGGCAGGGCTGGTCGGAGGAGGAAGAGGAGGGAAAGTCGGATGAGTCGATCCGAAATTACATCAAATACATCAACAAAATGCAGTTTAATGTTTAGCTCATTCTTTACTAATGAGTTAAACCATAAAACAGGCTGCGTCCTCTGAGGCTGGGGTACTTTCAGCGGGGATTCACAGATAAACTCATCTGACATCCGGACGGCTCACTGACGGCTTTCAGGGTTCTGGTGGTGCAGAAAGCCAGCTTACTTACCAAAGCCAGCTGCTCCGACACCTTCTCGCAGAGCTGCGTCCTCTGCTCGGCGCTCTGAATCTGCTGGACGTCTTTGTTCTGCATCGCTCGCAACACCAACACGCACGCTTGACCCTGGACACAAAATGACATCCGTGTTATGACCAGAAACGCTCCTAACGCCCAGCACTGCAAAAACGGAACTAAAATAAGTAACATTTTCTTAAAATGTGTGTCTTTTTCCTTGATTTGAGCACGTAAATAAGATGATCTGCCAATAGAATAAGATTCTTGCACTTAAAATAGGAACAATTTATCTTCATCATCTTATTTAATGTGCAGTATATCTAATTATCTTATTTCAGGGGTCAAAATACTCATTCCATTGGCAGAGAATCTTATTTACCTGCTCAAATCTAGGACAAAAACACAAATTTTAAGAACATTTTAGTTATTTTTACATCCGTTTTTGCAGTGAGCGGGAGAACAAGAATCCAGCACATACCCAAAATGATTACAGCAAGAAAACACAGGAAGGGAAAGTGTCTGATTTGTGTGAAGGTTGATGATGATGGCAACAAAAAAAAAAAGGAAATAAAACTTTGTTTTTAATTTTGGCCTTGCTGATAGTAGAGAATGCAATCAATCAGTTATTTAAAACACTTTTTATCCACACACTGTTTAAAAGGAGCAATAAGCAATAATTCATTATTCTAGATAGAACTAAAAACATAGTTTTGTGAAGAACTAAAGGTGTCTTTTTAGATACAGACTACGGTATGACGTCATACACCATCTCTTTACATAGCCGGGCCTGCATGTACGTCCATGTGAACAAGAGGGCTAGACCCTCCCTGGCCATTAAATGCTACCGTCGCCTTCATCTACAATCAGAACCCATTATTACCACAAAAAAACAAACAAAAAAAAAAAAAAAAACACAGACAAGGAAAGGACTAATATTGTCCTCAGGTTTCCAAGGAGGAGAGCAGAAGCAGCTCCAGTTTGACTTGGAGCTAGCTTTCCTCCTCCTGGACCGGTGAGTAACAGCATTAAGTCAAATGTTTGTTTTTGTCGGTCTTAAAATTTTGTCTTGTGTTGCTATGTTGATATCATTTAATGTAGTTCTACAATTGTGGGATGTGGGTTAATTGTTGGAGTTTGACCAGCAATGGACCAGGTGTTACTACTCTGTGAGGCGAGTAGCCGGGAGCCCAGCTAACACCGTTAGCATAGTTTGATGTGAGCGGCTCATTGTGATCCTCATATACACTCAGGACATTCTTTATTGTGACAAAAGTTGTCAAACTGAAGTGGATAACTGCTATGTTGCTTAGATTTTGGAGGTGGAGAGAGTCGTGGCTTGTTTTGGTCTACAGACAACGCTCAACAGCGCACCTAGTGGTGAAATTCTGCTTATTGCTTCTTTAAAGAATTATTATTATTATTATTATTATTATTATTATTATTATTATTATTATTATTATTATTATTATTATTATTATTAAAAGCTGAATGTTTATATCCTTTACTATCGATGAAACAGGCTCCGACAGTCTGGAAAAGTCGTGAGTGACATTGGATAATTTGGGAAAATTAAACTCCAGATAGAAAAATCTATCATAATGTGTAAAAGTTCTGCCCAGCCATAAATTCACTGATTGATCCATGCATTTGTTTTTATTCATCCATCCTTCCATCCATCCACCAGTTTTCCTATCCATCCATCCATCCATCGACTGATCAATCCATTGACCCCCCCCATTTTCCCCTCCATCCATCCATCCATCCATCCATGTCTCCATCTATTCATCAAATGATGCATCCATCCACCTAACAGATTTTTCATGTTTTTTTCCATCCATCATCCCTTCATCCATCGATTGAGCCATCCAACAATCCATTGTTTCATCCATCCTTCTTTCCATTCATCCATCAAGTTTTCTATCCTTCCATCCATCCATCCATGTCTCCATCTATTCATCAAATGATGCATCCATCCACCCAACAGATTTTTCATTTTTCTCCCCCTCCATCCATCCATCCATCCATCTTTTTATCCTTCCATCCATCCATCCATGTCTCCATCCATTCATCAAATGATGCATTCATCCACCCAACAGATTTTTCATGTTTTTTTCCATCCATCATCCCTTCATCCATCGATTGAGCCATCCATCAATCCATTGTTTCATCCATCCTTCTTTCCATTCATCCATCAAGTTTTCTATCCATCCATCCATCCATCCATCCATCCATCCATCCATCCATCCACCAGTTTTCCTATTCTTCCATCCATCCATCCATGTCTCCATCCATTCATCAAATGATGCATTCATCCACCCAACAGATTTTTCATGTTTTTTTTCATCCATCATCCCTTCATCCATCGATTGAGCCATCCATTAATCCATTGTTTCATCCATCCTTCTTTCCATTCATCCATCAACTTTTCTATCCATCCATCCATCCGTCCGTCCATCAATCGACTGATCAATCCATTGACCCGCCCATTTTCCCCTCCATCCATCCATCCATCCATCCATCCATCTATCTTCAGGCTCCGTACAGCCTGACCACTGTAGAACTATATTCGTCACGTATTCTGGGCCCATTTCGGCTTTTATGGCTGTAACTGAGAACTGTGACATGAACAAGTTCGGGAACGCTGCTGAAACACCTCCTCGGGTCTTAAAATAAACAGTTTAAAGTGTGAATGCTTTTTATGGAGATGTGCAGCCCCCAGCTGTTAAACGAGAAATGAGAGATTTATTTAAATCTGTGCGTGAGCTGCTCTTTTATGATGTTTTTTTCCCCTCATGGCGGGGGTGGGGGTGGGGTTGCAAAGTCAAAACAAACATTTGTCGACTCATCTTTCCCTGGGATTTGCAGATGATTTCCATAATTGTCCTTTAAAAAAAGGTTCAAACCATATGGAGCAATGACTCAAGAGCTTCAAGGTCTAATTACGCAGCAGAGTTATGCTTCTTGTGATCAAATTGTTCAATTAATTCGCTCTCTCGTGTAATTTTTGCTCAGTATGAATACAAATAAGGATTCTTTAGGCTGCCTTAATATTGAATCATTTGTCAGCTTTTGGTTTTGTTTCCCGTTTGGGAACAGACTTTACCTGCTGATGTTCCCGGAGTCCGGCCGTGATGTGCTGCACCACCGTCTCCAGGAGGCTCACGCATAAAACCTGCAGAAATCACGGCGGTCAAGAGTCATTCATGGTCTGACAGGGAGAACGCAGGTAAAAGATGTGCCTCCTGGACTCACGGGGAACCTGTTGAACAAGTCGGTGAACATCTGGGTCGTCAGCGGGCTCTTCCTTCGGCTCATGAAGGAGATCAGAGCCTCCCTGAAGAGCGTCGACACCCGATCCACGTCAACGCTCCCCATGAACGTCGGCTGTGGGCGAACAGGAGACGAGACAGGCATGAGGGCTCACACTCTCTTTCTGAGAAGTTGGCAGAAAGACGACGCTTCAAATGATGACAAGTCAAGCTAGACTAGCTGCTTCTGAGTCCTGCTGGCTCGCTTCCCACTTATGACAGGATGAAATGACAGCGGAGGGAAAAAAAACCCGTCAGATGAGCTGCTCTGCTCTGTTTCTCTGCTGTACGCTAACCATCTTGTTCCTGTCAGTCAGAGCTGCTCTCACTGGAGCTTCTTCTCTTTGTTTATTGTTTTTTTTTAAATGTACCAAATGGTGAGAACAATCACTGCATATTTCCTGATTCTATCTGAGAGAAGCAGGAGCATCTCGTTAAATTTCAATCTCATTAAAATGTCCCAGGCTCTGGGATCTTCGATTTTCGACCTTGTTTTCCAAATGGAACGTCAAATTTAGTTTTATCTGAAAAAGAGGCTTTTATTCGCAGCTCATTTCCTGCATACGTCTGTGTGCGGCTGCTCCAAATTCTTAAAATGAACTCTGCTTCACAAGCCCTTTTCCAGCTGTTTCCAGCACACTTTTTCCTTCCACTGAACTTTCCACTTTATAAAGACAAGGAAACAATTAAAAAAAGTTTTAATCAACTGTACGGCATAATCATGAAAATGAACAGAATTAAATGTTTAGACTGCGGTGGAACTAGATCATTTTCACTTTTTGTAAAACTTTTTTGATAATACTCTAATTAATACAAAAATTTATTAGTTACAGCCTCGTAGTTAATTAGAACATATGCCAAAGAAACACTATCAGTACCTTCACATCTGCTTTATTGTTGTGGAAACATATAGTTCAAAGCCTGGTAAAAGTAAGAGCTGTCTGTCAGCTCGGGCTTATAATAAACTAATTATCTGAAAACAGTGGAGAAATGTTTTTTTTTAATGCCAAAAAGGTGTCAGGCTCCCCTTTCAAGATCCTTTTCAATTAATTTCAGACACTTTTTGAAGACATCTGACAACAGCTCCATCCTTCAGCTGTGAAAACGCCTGCGTGTGCGCGCATGTGAGGGAGACGCAGCTCTGTGTGTTAAACTCGTTCTCAGTTATACAGTTTATACCGAGTTGAAACTAATAATGGCTCAATTTCCTTTATTAATCATATAGTAAAGGGCGTATAACGTAAAGCATTCTCCACATTTATCGCCTCAAAGTCTCAAAACTAATGAATATTTTATTAAATTTGCATAATTACACAAAACATGTAGACAGGGTACATTTATTAAATGGGGAGTTAATGTTAGTGTTGCTACACAAACACTGGAAGCACACTTATTGGCATCTCTGACGATTCCCATTAGGTAATTTATATTTTACTTTCTCTAAAGTTTATCAGAGCAAAATGAATCCCTTTTTGTTTCCTTGGTGTGCAAATATGAAAATGCCACCCTTCAAGATGGGAAAAACAAGAAAACATGTCATTTAAAGGGGACATGTCTGTGGGGCAACAATCACGGGGTATTCAGACCAATGCATCACAGTTCCACTTAATCTAGACCAGAACTGAAAGAATAGTTCTTTCAGTGTATTACATTATGATGATTATAACTGACAACTAATGAAAACCCCAAATTCAGTATCTCATAAAATTAGAATATTACTGAAGACCTACATAAAAAAAGGATTTCCAGAAATGTTGGTCAACTGAAAACTATGCACTGCAAGAAGGGAAGTAAAAGTAAGTAAAATTGTCTTGAAACGAGTGTATTCTTCCTTGATTTGAGCAGGTAAATAAGACTATTTGCCAGTGGAATAATAACAATCTCCATAATCTTGTTTCAAGTGCAGGATAGCTAATAATCTTACTTTAGGGGTAAAAATACTCATTCAATTGGCAAATAGTCTTATTTAGCTGCTCAAGTCAAGGAAAAATACACTTATTTCAAGACGATTTTACTTACTTTTAGTTCCCTTTTTGCAGTTTGAACATGAAAAATATGAGCATGTACAGCTCTTAGTATTTCATTTGTGCTCCTTTTCCCAGGATTACTGCAGCAATGCGGCGTGGCATGGAGTCCATCAGTCTGCTCAGGTGTTATGAGAGTCCAGGTTGCTCTGATTGAGGCCATAGATTTTATATGAAGTTAAGGTCAGGCGAGTTTGCTGGCCAATTAAGAACAGGCCCCATGGTCCTTAAACCAGGTGCTGATAGCTTTGGCGCAGTGTGCAGGTGCCAAGTCCTGTTGGGAAATTAAATCTGCATCTCCTTAAAGTTGGTCAGCAGCAGGGAACCTGAAGTGCTCTAAAACTTCCTGGTAGACGGCTGCGTTGTCCTTTAACTTCAAAACACATGGCACCCCACACCATCACTGACTGTGGAAACTTTACACTTTTCCTCTCTTCCTCCAGACTCTGGGACCTTAATTTCTAAAGGAAATGCAGAACTTACTTTCATCAGAGAACATAACTTTGGACCACTCAGCAGAAGTCCAGTGCTCCTTGTCTTTAGCCCAGGCGAGACGCTTCTGACACTCTCTTGTTCAAGAGTGGCTTGACACAAGGACTGCGACAGCTGAAACCATGTCATATACGTCTGTCTGGTGGTTCTTGAAGCACTGACTCCAGCATTTTTGAATAGGTACTATTTCACAATACTCTCCAGGGTGCGGTCATCCCTGTTGCTTGTACACTTTTTTTCTACCACATCTTTTCGCCTCTCTGTTAATGTGCTTGGACACAGAGCTCTGTGAACAGCCAGCCTCTTTATCAATGACCTGTTGTGTCTTGCCCTCCTTGTGCGAGGTCTTTTGGACAACAGTCAAGTCTGCAGCCTTCCCTGTGATTGTGTCGCCTACACTAGGCAGAGACCATTTAAAGGCCTTTGCAGGTGTATTGAGTTAAGCTGCTGGTTAGAGTGTGGCACCAAGGGTCTTCAATATTGGACCTTTTCACAATGTTCTAATTTTCTGAGATATCAGATCCTCTATGTTGGGATTTCCAGGAATCCCAACTGGCTCCAAGAAAACCCGCCAACAGTCAGAGCAAAAGACAAGGCTGGATAAGTGCATCTTGCCGGTATGAGCAACGTGAGGCAGTTTGATGCTTTGAACGTGGCTTCAGACGACCAACAGGTGGGTTTGGTGAGAAGCAAAGAACATTTTACCCTCGCTAGGTGGTTATGGTGGAGGATCTGTGATGCTGTGGGCCTGTTTCTCTTTCGCGGACCCTGGGTAACCTTGTTAGAACGCGTGGCATGACAAAAATAAAACAAATCACCCGACGTTGCAGCAGGATTGTGATCTAAAACATGCCGTCTGACCTAATTGGCACAGAAACTGTTCATTAGCAAACCATAACCTGAATTGTATAGAAAACCTTTGAGGTGACAAGCAACCACCCAGAACTCTGGAGAATCTGAAGAGGTTGTGCAAAAAGAAGTCAGAGATCCCTCTTTCTATTTGCTTTCAACTTACTGAAATGTTATATGAAGCTAAGCACTGTCCTGTCATCAGGAGGGGCCTACAGAAAGCATCAACAGCCAGACCTGCACATTAACTACAATAATTAAACACTTGCTTTTAGGGCTGCACAATTAATCGCATTTGTAATATAATTACAATTTTAAAAAAACATAATTTCCAAATCGCAGGGGGTCTGCAATTTTTGGCTATATAACAATTAGTGAATCAGACGCATCCTTTAGGTGTCGTAATTATGTTTAAAGTTGGTGTGCCTCCACATGGAAGGGAAAAGAGTTGCAGCAGTAAGATAATTTAATTTTAATAACTTGTTTTAGAGTTTATATAATCATACTGTTTTACCAGAAACTTTCAGGAATCTCACCATAGCATTAAGTTCTGGTCAATCAGTTTAATACACAGACTTGTTAGTTGCTCTTTGCACTTTATGTTCAGCAAGGATGGACGTCCAAATCAATTAAAAGCTGTTCTCTTGAATAATATTCTGATTAATAAAAACATTAAAAGTTCTTGTTTTAAATAGTCCTTGTTTACAAACATCTTTATCTAGAAGCCATTTTTGTTGCTTGTGATTAATGCAGAGAAAAGTCAAAATGAAATCGCAATTTTAGTTGAAATATATCGCAGGCAGAACGCAATCATTTCTGCTCTGAGTTGAGACGCAGCGGCTCTTTTAGCACCTGATCTACACAGAGATGAAACAGATTGATTTGTTGTTTGTACAAGTTTAAAAAGAGACGATGAATTAAACTGGGAAAAAAATAATTGCATTAAATCGCAATATTAAGATAAAACAAAACAAAAAATCGCAAAGCTCTACTTGCTTTGTTTTATTTATAATAAAAAGTATTTTAGAAGCCAACCGCACTGACAGTCGTTGAAAGTCTCCCCCCTGTTTGGCTCTTTTCGCCGTTCTTCCCATCAAAAAGCTTGTGAGAGCTGCCCGCACAGGCTGAAATATGCATGAAAACAAACGATGCATTCTTGAAAGGACTAGGGAAGTAAAACTATGAGGAAACAGCACGACGGCAGAAAATATGTGTGCCAAGACATGAAGGGGAAAAAAAAGGAGGTGACGTTCTAATTAGAGGAAGAGACATCGGAGGTGTTGTCTGTTGTCAGGTAGACCATCTGAATGTTGGGCTGATCCCTTTGGCTTAAAATTAAGGAAAGCCCCAAATTACTCCTTTACTTCCCGTTTTCTACCATCTACCATGTCCAATAATCTAAGCCCAGCAGCCTCCTACAGGGAGGAGATCAGGAGAAGCTTAAATCCAGCCGTGAACCAGGTCAAAGTGTTTAAACATACATCGTTTACTGCAGCCGCCGCTCCGTCGGCCATCGGCTCCTCTTTGGTCTCAGCGGGCAGAGGACCGCGCAGCACTTTCACCACATAAAGAGACGCGCTGAAGGGAAACACAACATCAGCAACTGATTCACACAATCAGGTAGAAAGTCTGCTTTCTGTCTGTATCGGCGGGCTCTGCTCCGCCCTGGGGGGGCAGACGTGAGCGGAGCGTTCACAGACACAGGAGGCGAGCGAGAAAGTTCGGCGTGGCTTTCCGCTCGCCGCCGCCATCAGACCGTGACCTCATACCTGAAGTAGTAGAGACACACGGAGGACTCGGACAGCTTCTGGGCTCTGCTCATCAGTTTCTCCAGCAGGTCGTGGAGCTCCCCCTGCCTGTCGCCGGCGGTCTTGCAGTACACTCTGGACCTGCACAGATGGTTCCTGGAAAAAGAGAGAATGTTGCACAAAGCCATGAAGAAAAGGTTTGCATGAATAATCTGATTATTAATAATAAAATATTAGGGTAGTTCTAAACTTATTCTAATCACAGCAGCAGCAGCAGCTTTGACCGTCCCCACAATATGACCTGGATCTAAAACGCCTGAAAATTCAACCTGATGATAGCAATTTATTATCAAACTATTAAAATTACCTTTATAAAAAGCACTGGAGAAATGGGCATAAACTGGTGATTGGACAGATGGATGCGTAAACTGACGTGTTGATGGATGGAAATTTAGGGAGATATATGGGCAGACGAATGGATAAATAGACGTGTTGGTGGACAGAGCGATGGATCAAACATTGATAGTTGGACAACTGGACAGAAAGATTGACACATTAATATTGAATGGATGAACAGAGACGGATGAATGAAATGGAGGTATGGAATAGATAGGGCTAAAAAAAAAAAAGCATATAGATAAAATAGAAATCCCATTGATCGATAACGATAATTATCAACAAATTCAAAACATATTTTAAATGCAGCCCTGACCGTTTTATGTTTTGTTTTTAGATACAGAACAAACATTGAATTCCAACTCAACCCTTTATTCAACCAACTTTTTACCAAAACTGCAAGTTAAAAAAAAAAAAAAAAAAAAAAAATGCATGCTGTATGAACTCTTTGAAGGGGGCGGAGCTTGGTTCCTGGGTCTGCGTTTGTGATTGGTTGGGAGGATTTAATGTCTGTAATATTAACCTATATGGCTAGAATGCAAAATGAATTATTCTATTGAAGCTTTTATTGACCCTTCTTTTCTATTATCTATCCGTCTATCAATCGATATATAATGTTATTGAATTATCGTGCAGCCCTTGGAAAAGATTCACAGTGTTTGACATATTCTCAAATCCTGTAATCGATAAAAAACAAAAAAAAAAAGCTCCACAGACGGCTGAAAACCGACGTTAGATCAGGAACCCAGGTGAGGTGGTTCCTACCTGAAGATGTCTGCGGCTCTGCGGAGGAATTCCTGCTCCTGCTGTTCGCTCCCGGAGCTCATTCCTCTTTCGATGATGTTCAGCAGAGGCTCCACTAAACCCAGAATGAGGGGGCTCCCAGCCTGCCGGGCCACAAACACCTCAACCAGGTCCAACACCTGAAAGGGACACGTCACCGCTGATAAAAAGACCCGTCCACCTGAACATGGCCCACATCTATCCTTCATGACCCTAAAACTCCTGAGGGTACGCTACCTTGATCTTGAACTCCCGCAGCAGAACCCTCTCTTTCTGCAGCTTCGCCTTCTCGTCTTTCTTCGCCTGGAGCTTCTTCTTCTGCTCAGAGAACAGCGCTGATAGGCTCTTGTCCAGCTTCATCATGGCTTCGTCGTCCAGATCTTCGTCGCTGTCGGCGTCCTCCTCCGTGGCCTAAACGAATGTCATTACTGAGATAACCTTAAAGCTTCAGGGGCCAGAAGGTGTAGCAGGCGAAGCAGGAGGTGCTGAACGGATCACCCACCAGAGCGTTCTGCTGCTGCAGGACCTTCATCAGCTCCATGCGAAAGTTTTGGTCCACTTCTCCTCCCTCCATCTTTTCATCTTCCTCCTCCATTGCTTCCTCCATTGCATCCTCCTCGTCAGAATCATTATCGGACTCGTCTGACTCGTCAGCCTGACCACAACACGTTTTATTATTATTATTATTATTATTATTTTTAATTCAGCGTCTGAAGTTTGGTCTGAACCTGTAAAATGTGAAACTACAAAAGAGCGGACAGTAAGAGGAAAATCTGTAACCTCCATATCTTCTTCTTCTTCTTCTTCTTGCTCCTCCTCCTCTTCATCATCATCATCGTCGTCGTCATCATCATCATCCTTGAGATTCTTCTTCTGCGTTTTGTCGCCATCGTCTGTCACAACTACAGCGCTGTCTTCCTCATCTTCCTTGTCCGGGTCCAAGACCTGTAAGAAAAAACAGACACTTCCTGAAGACGTTCATACGTCAGACTAAAAGTTATGCCTTCTTCTCTAGTTTATACCATTGTTTTCGACTGGGTGGAATTAGTGACACCTAGTGGTGAAGAATTAAACTGCAACGAGGTAATTCTTGATAAATGTGTATGGATTCGGAACACCAGAGCCGCCTAAAGACAGTTGAAATGATAAAAGATTTTAATTCTTAGCACTGTTCTCTCTGATTTTCTTCCATGAATGCAGTCGGTGTTGCATCTCTTTTTTGGGCGGTGACCTAAATGGACAGATCTTTAGCTCCTGACTGGTGACCGGCTGATCTGAAACCCCAAATTACATCCTTTTGTCAACACAGAGGGCACCAAAACTAGCCTTGACCGGTCACTGGGACACTCTTCAGTGTGGAAGGTGTTACTAAATGAACACAACATAATGTCAGCGACTTTCAGCTTTAGTGAGGTGTTTAAAAATGAAATCAGAGGGTGCACATGCCATGCGGAGTCTGCCGATCTTTCTGGGTGGGTGAGAGAGAGAGAACAACTTTCAGCAGACAACAGGAAGGCTGAGCTATCTAATCTTTCAACCTCTGTCCGTGTAGATAATGAAAATGTTGGAAGCCTTTTGGAAACATTGAGTGAAGGTAAGGATCTACATTCTACAGCAAACACACACAGAGACAACTATTTAAGTAATTAAAGATGCAATAAGAGAGCTAAACGTTATAAAATGCTCAATATAGTTTTAAATATCCATTGTCACTTCATGCATGCTCAGTATGAGGGATTGCTGCAAAGACATCAACAATGCAGACGACTGTCCACTGTGGCTCTACACTCTTTCAGGAGGAGTGAATGCTGCTTGGAGAGACTTGATGCAACCTGCTGGGTTTCCTTAGAGAGGAAACTTTCTGACCAATCTGTCTGGATTATTTTACTAAATTTGACTTTGTAAAGTGCCTTGAGATGATGTGTTGTGAATTGGCAGCTATATAAATACAATTGAATATGAACTCTAATCATTTTCTCTTTGTTTTATAACAGTTAAATGCTGCTTTAGAGTGGCTGCCCTCTTACACACTCAGCGTTATGTCGCCTCTGCTTTTAACAAAAATACCAATGATTACCCATAGAAAAAATATTCTGAATGCTGTTCTTTTATCTTCTCATGCTACAGTTGATAAAAGGAAATTTAGATTGCTGGTAGCAGCAGGTCAAAGATTGAAAAAAAAAATTTTACAGATCAGCGCATCACTGTTTAAATAAAAAACAAAAGTATGCTACACGAGTTCCACAGACGGCAATCCTCAACATATACATTTTTATGCGTTTTCAACGTATAAATGGAGACAATTTCTTCTGTCTCTAGAAAAGGGCATAAAACAATTTTTTTCTGCCACACAGGTGTACGTAGGGCTAGACGATATAGAAAAAAGCATATAGATAAAATATAAATCATATCGATCAATATCGATAATTAGATATTAAAAAAAATCTAAACATATATTTTAAGTGCAGCCCTGACTATTTTATGCTGTTCCTGGATGACCTGTTTCAGATCGAGAAAATTGGATTCAAACTCAACCCGTTATTCAAAGGGTTGAGGGTTTGGTAAAAACTTTTAAAACAGAAAAACTCTTTGAAGGGGGCGGAGCTTTCCTGGGTCTGCGTTGTGATTGGCTGGGAGGATGTAATGACTGTAATATTAACCTACATGGCTGGAATGCAAAAGGAAGGAAAACTGTTCTATTGAACTTTTTAGTGACCCTTTTTTTTCCTACTGAACCACACATGTATTGATTGATATATACAGTTATTGAACTATCGTCTGGCCCTAGGTGAACGATCTGTTACTCACACTTACATTTTTCTGGCTACATTAGCTTACAATGCACACAAAAATAAATATGACCTACCATGCAAATTAAAAGACAACTCAAAAATACAGTCAACTTTGGCCTCTAAATGTAAATTCTCATTAAAATTGACCCCCCAAAACAGCGTATTACATCCTTCACCATGGTTCAGCCAAGAGCGACAGAAGAGAATATGACGGTTAAACTGTGAAATCACTCAAATGTTTATTCCTGCAGATTTAAATGCGGTTTGGACCGATCACTCACGTCTAAGATGGCGGTGAGCGCTGCTGCGGTGACGTGGGGGCAGATGGAGGAGAAGACCGTCTTGCAGACCTGCCTGACGTGTCGGCTCTGCTGGGACAGCAGGGACAGCAGGATGTCCACCAGCACCTCCACCCACTCCGGCTCCTCCTCCTGCTGCTCTGCGGCTGAAACACGTTCATGTGACAGTTAGAGGAACATCTTTAAGTCCCCGATACACATACCAACCACTGCTGACAAACAAGCGTCGGGGTTACACCATAGACATCATATACGTAGACGCCTCATTGGACGGGTTCTGCCTCTGCTGCGGATCAGAGCGTCCGCCATGTTGAATGTGGCAAATCTGCAGTTAGACTCAGACACTTAAACAGTATCACAGGGACTTTAATCTCAGAATAAACCTTATATTTGTAATATTTTTATTTTTGTAATATTAAAAGTTTATTTTCGTATCCCCTTGGCTTCATTCTCCTGACTTTATTCTCATTAAGTATAAAAATAATTAAAATAATCTAAACTGGCCCTTCCAGGACTAAGATAGTTCTGCAAATTGTGACTATTCTGGAAATGTTCCCCCTTAATTCTCATAATATGATGTTTTTCTCATAATATTACCACTTTTGTCTTTTTTTTTTTTTTTTTACTTTATTCTCCTGTGATGTTTTTCTCATATTAGTAATTTTATCTCTTTAATACTCCCCCAAAAAGTCTGTTGCTAATCTGTGTCTACACCAGATCTTAAAAGGTTCACACGGGTTTATGAAATAATGAAAACCACAAAGTTTAGATAAAGTCTGGACATACACTTATTTATAAACACACACCTATTTATTTACAATACTTCAAAATCTATATATGCACATCTATATCTAAAAACATCGATCAAAAGCTCTCTGTTCTGCCAATCTCTATCAATAAATCTATATATATATATATATATATATTTTTACAACTATATATAAGCTCCATCTATATATTTCTATCTAAATACTGAACATAGACGCTCACTTCTTTTCTGCCACATCCTTTTTGTTTCATAAAAAGAAATTAAAGAAATTATTTTAAAACCTTGCTTTTTATGTCAAGCATTTCGTCAGGGAGTTGACCTGAATTCAAAGTACAACTAAAAACAAGCTGTGAAACATGCAAAACATGATGGCAGCCGTGCCATTATAAACAATGAAAATATAACAAAACATGTGGTATTACACATTGAGCTAAGAACAGGCTTCACTGCACTTGTGAACTTCAAACTAAGTTAAAAAAAAAGTAAATAACTAAATGAAGAACCTCGTATTATGGTAAAAAAAAGTTTCCACTTAACAATATTTTGACAATACATTTGCCTAAACATATATTCAGCATCACATGCTGTTCTCTTCATGGAAACCCAATGAGTGTATTGGCAAAATAAAATCCAGATTTTCCAAAAATGAAATCTTAAAGAATTGTAAATTCGAATAAATCGATTAAATCGATTTATCGCCCAGCCCTAACCCAATGAGGCGTCTACGTATTTATGTCTGTGGGTTACACAGCCTCACCTTGTTGCTGCTTCGTCTTCTTCTTCTTCTTTGCTTTCTTCTCCTGGGCTTTGTCCACGCACCTCTGCAGGTCCTTCATGATGTCCAGCAGCTCATCCGGAGCCTTCAGAACAGAGACCTTTAAAGTTAGGCTTCTGGACTCTCAAAGCAGAAGAAAGCGGCAGTAAGCCTCAACCAGCTGCTCCGACCTTGAACAGGTGCATGCCGACCAGCAGGAAGAGCTGCTGGAAGGCGGCGATCTCTGCCGTCCCCCCTTTCTTTGTTTTTTTCCTCAGATTCGCCACCGACTCCAGCATCCTGACAACAAGAAGCCAATGAAACGTTTCTTTAACCTGCAAGGGAGCAGGCCTGTAAAAAAAAATAAATAATGCATTCATGCCGCTCTGCTCACCCGTCCCAGGCCTGTTTCTGCTCGGCGCTGAACGGCCGAACGCTTTGGACGTGTTTGGGATGGCTGAGCAGGAGCTGGGCGTACTGGGCCAGGTGGAGGATCCACATGGTGCCGTCTGCCGTCGCGCCGAGCGATCGCCTCTGATTGACGGCAGCGCTGTCGTCGCTGAGCGGCATGTGGTGCACGGACATGAGGGGTCTGGATGGAGGACAGACAGCAGACAGGGACACAGACTTACTTCCTCAGACAGAGACCAGGTGCTACTTTCTCTGCAGACACGTTTGAACTAGAACAGATCCGTTAAAGTCACCCGAGTCATGTCTGACCCTTAAACTTGGCCCCAAAACTGGCAACGAAAAGACGGGACTCTATAAACAAGCCGTAGCTTGCCAATTCTTTTATTTAAAGAAATAATTAGATATGAGACGAGTAAATGTAAAGATTAATGTTTGAACTGCCCTGCAAAAAGGGAACTAAGTAAGTAAATTTGTCTTGAATGAGTGCATTTTCCTTGCTTTGAGCAGGTCAACAAGACTATTTTCCAATGTAATGAGTATTTTACTCCCCCGATATAAGATAATTAGATGTCCTGAACTTGAAATAAGATGATGGAGGTGAATTGTTCCTATTTTAAGTGCAAAAATCTTATTCCACTGGCAAATAGTCTTATTTACCTGATCAAAGCCAAGGAAAAAAAACACTTATTTCAAGAAAATATTACTTACTTTTAGTTCCCTTTTTGCAGTGAATGGATGGCTATAAATTTATAAACAAGATGTTGTAAAAAGATGCATGTTCCAAAGCATTACAGCCTCCCAGAGAGAGAGAGAGAAACTTTGCAGGAAATGGCTCTACAGACTTCTCTCACTGAAAGGACGCCAAAGCAGTGATACCAGAATCGCTTCATTTGGTGTGGCTTTTTCTTTCATTGGGATGTAAACATGACCAACGTGCTGCTCTGATTTCCCACAGTAAGATTGCACCGTGCAGTTGTTATGAACAACTTCGATTTCACGATATAAAATCAGATCCTGTCATTCCTCTGCTCCGCCCCTTCAAAGAAACTCCACTTCTCAGTGTTTTGAACTTGTGTTAAGTAGTTTTTCAACCGGTTTATATTTAGAAAAACAGTTTATTTCTTATAACACCTAAAGGAATAAAAAAAAAAATGAAGAGCTTTGATTGATTTGATTTCCATGCTTGCTTAGTAAGGCTCTTTGACCCTTTGGAACAACATCTCCATCATGACTAATGGGGACTATGTGGAAACAAATCACTTAAAATCTCTGTCCATCCACCTTTCTGGGTTATAAAAACTGCACAAAATTGATCTATCATTCAAAAATGTGTATTTATGTTTGGAACTTCTAATTCAGATAACCTTTTTGTGTATTTTTTTAAAAATCCAGATTTATTTATTTATTTTCCACCCAGAAGCAAAACAGGCTACTTTTCAGTGGCTCATTATTTTTCTCCTGTCACTGTAGAAAAGCCTCTCGCCATGAGGATATTAAGAACTTTAAAGACTTAAATTACATGAACAGGTGAGTGAAAAGATTCAGTCGTTTCAATTGAAAAAAAATATATAAAAAAAAAAGATTATGTCTAACCCAAAGAATGAATTAACGAGCACTCCTCTGGTTTTAGCATCCAGCGGGACGGAAAGTTTCCCGCTCGTCTCTGCGATGTCGGCTGTAGCCTTCTTGGTGCTGAAGAAAGCGTGGAAAAAGACAAACCTGGAGAAGAGACGAAACAACACCAACTCAGACACTTCTCCTACGTTCCACAAAGGCCTTGAACTTTTCTGGCTAAGAAGCCGGTCTCACCGGGCCACGTCCGTGCAAAGATCCTCTGATTTCTTCACCATATGGTTGTCAACGATCGAGGCGAGGCGAGGGACGATCCACTTCCTCAGGCGGAATATCGTGCTCTCTTTCCTGAACGAAAGAACATCAGAGTCAGCACGAGAAAAGAGAGATTATTTCAACAGATTCCCACTGGGTAAATGCTCACTGCTCTTTGCCCTCCTGCTTGTCTTTCTGATTGCGGGTGCTGAAGTCCAGCAGCTGGTCCATCTGAGGCTGCAGGAACATCTTTTTGAGCCAGTCCACGTAGCTCTGCAGAGCAGCGGGCTCCAGGTGCTGCACCACCCTCCACACTGACGGCACCACGGGGTAACCGTTGTTGGTCAGCGAGGAGAAGCTCACCACGACCACCAGCTGTTTATCAGCGTCCCGACAGGCCTGCAGGAAGTCCGACACAAAGCCGTCCATTTCCGGCGCCAGTTTGAAGCGGTCCGGTCTCTGGGGGAGAGAAATCATGGATTCTGATTTAGAAAATAAATAAAACTAAATAAATAATACAGAAATAATAAATAATTCCTAATGATTTAAAACTGGTTTAGAATTTACTACCATCACCCATCCAGCCAAAATGATACAAATAAAACAATAGTTTTAACATTTTGTGGGAAATATTAATGCATCTTTACAAGCAGCAAAATTAGCTAATTCTGTTTTTTTGGAGCCATTAAGTTAATTCAGTGTCTAACAATCTTGCATCAAGGTATCGTCGTTCTTGAAATCTCTGGTTTTTTAGTCTTTTCATTTGTATTAATCCAAATAATTTATGTTTAGCATTAAATAAAAATAAACTAGCAGGGTTTTCAAGTTATATTTTGTTTCTAAAACATCTTTTCTTTCACCAGTTTGCATCCGTGACAACTCCTCAAAACCTTTTTCCAACATTGGCATTCCCTTTTACGGCACAAAAATCTAAGATCACCAGTCATTCTTTTATTTTTTCATTCTAGAATCCAGATTTCCCTGCAAACCTTTTTATGAATAGTGCTTGGAACATTTATTGTGGGATTGCTGTAAAGCATTTACACTCTTGAGATGCTTTTGTTGGTGACACTCTTCTGTATATTTTTGTATACCTTTTTGCTATTTTAGCTAATTTAGTGGCAAAATTTTCAGCTTTTAAGGATAGGTTGGCCATAGTTTCAACTATTTCTAAATTTCTGTCTTTTTAAAATATTTAGCTAATGTTAGCATATTAGGCAACGCAAGCATTGTAGGCATTTTGTCTGTTATTTAAAGCCAACATCCTAATTATATCATGTTACAGGCTAATGTTAGCTTATCAGATAGGTTCCATAACTGTAACTTTAAGTTAACTTGCTAATAGTGAGAATCAAAGTAATATATTAACCTTATCATAGTACATCACTTAGCTATTAATAGCTAGCATACTAATGTTAGATTTTATTAGACTGTTACTATCAAAGCAGGTAGTTAGAACTGTTATGATGCTATTAATAACATGTTAACTAAAGTTAGCATTATTAGCAGTGGTAAAGTTAACAGTGGTAGAGCAGAAGGTTGTTTTTAATAGCTAACATGCTAATGCTAGCATGTCATATAGGTTGTTAGCTTGTATAGTTTCGGTTATTGTAACCCAAGATAAAATTAATAGTGCATCAGAATTAGTTGATGCACTACTAATAGTTTATTACCTAATGCTAGCATATAAGCTAATTATAATATAGTAGTTATGGTTACTATAATTACTATATTATAATTAAAAAAGGAACCACATTAAAAAAGGGTCTACTAGCATAGCAGCTGGTGTTAGCCAAAATTATTATTCAAGACATTTTTAGTTAGCCCTTTTCAGATTTTTTTTTGGCACTTGTTGCCTTTAATTTGACAGATGTTGGATGAGGGGAGAGCAGAGACAGAATGGGAGGGCATGCAGTTAGTTATCTGGGCTGGGAGTTGAAGCCAGAACAACAGTACAGCAAGGACTGATACACTGCAAAAAACGGATCTAAAAATAAGTAAAATGTTCTTAAAGTTGGTGTATTTGTTCTTGATTTGAGCAGGTAAATAAGATTATCTGCCAATGGAGTGAGTATTTTGACCCCTAAAATAAGATAATAAGACATCCTGCACTTGAAATAAGATGCTGGAGATGAGTTGTTCCTATTTTAAGTGCAAAAATCTTATTCCATTGGCAAATCATCTTATTTACATGCAAAATCAAGGACAACTACACTAATTTTAAAGGACCTTTTTCCTTTTTTTTGGTTCCGTTTTTGCAGTGTACCCTCTAAACGTGGTGTATTCGCTCTAACAACCAATTTCTGGTCTTTAATTAGTCTTTCAGATTCAATAAAATCCGTTCAACATATCAACAGTTCAGCTTTTGACCCATGGAGCTTATAGCATCTGCACTGCATATTAGCAGGATATGCAATTTTTTTCTAGTTTTTATTTGAATGTGGATGTATGACATTTGTTTAGCCACTCAAATCTCATCATTTAGACACAAAAATACTTAAAAACTTAAATGGCTGATACTGTAAAGTTCAGTCTATTGGGAGAGAAATAAGACATTGCAGGGTTTTTTTTGCATTAACTATGACAATGTATGTTTAATTTACCTCATAAATGCTCAAAGGAAACCTGAAACCTGCACAGAGGCAGTAGGTGAAAACTGACCTGGGCCGAAACTACATGTTCGCCGTAGTGCATCATCACCTCTCCAGATAAAACCTCCTTCAGCTGGGATAGGGACAGCAGAGGCAGGGCTCTGCCCAGCAGACGGAAGCTAAGGTAGCTGCACAGAGACAGGAAAACCACATGAAAACACCGTCATCAGACTGGAAAAACCTGGCAGTAAAAGAGGAAAAGTGACGTCTGCAGAGTTGAAAAAATTAGGACTGAACACAAAGCGAACAACATTAAATGTTTGCTTGTGGCTGGTTACTACGAGTATATTCCTCATTTCACCAGCTGCAATATATCAAAGTAAACCATCACGATAACTGGTGGTTTAGCAGCTACTGGTGAACCTCTCCGGGTTATGGACTCACTGCGTCGGTCCGGACGGCTCCTTGAACATTGCCTCCGTGATGGCTTTGTTCCAGAATAGCTGGAAGCTGTCTTCCTTCAGAGAGAGCTTCAGCAGGTCCAGGGCCACGGAGGGGAGGACAAGCTCCTTCTTCACCGAGTGGGCCGCCATCTTCAAAACCTCCACCAACCTACCGGACAGAAGATTAGCAAATAGATGAATTAACACACAAAAGGGATGTGCTGGCCAAGGGTTATGAACTATTTTTTCTTTGTCAGATTGTGCAGAAATTAATGTTGTTTTAGTCATTATATACTGGGCTTTTTATTTTATTATTTCATGTCACAAACAGATGTTGTCTGCCATGCTTCTGTTGAACAGCTTCACACCCTGTTGGGCTCACAGAGATGAGATGGACAACCTCAACCCTAGACAAGAATTTTGAGACTAAAGGGAATCCAAACAGTTTTAAGATTTCACAAATAATCCAGGTTTTGAATAATTTCTACTGGAATGATAAGAAATTAGGACAGAGTAGTCTATATCTTGTGGTTTTGACACCTGGCTCAATCCAAGGCGTTAACAAAACCAAAGATAAGCATCAAAATAGTTTTGTATTTGTTTTCACAATCAGAATAATATTTCATGAACCAGAACCTGTGTTTTAAAGAATCTTTGTTTAGCTGCAGAATACACCAATTCAGATTTGACCAGAGTAAGGATCTCAGAATTATTAAATGAGAAACGCAGTCCAGATTTCCCTAAAAAACAAAAACATACCACCTAAATTGGCTTTATTTGTACAGATGTGGTGTACGACAATATTATTTTAGCAAGCTCACCTTACAGTGCAGGGAGACGCCCGCTCCCCACTACTTTGACATGTAAACAAGCAACAAAAATCTAATTGAAGATGTAACCCTGTGCACATTGAGTCATGTCAGATTAATCCAGGGATTTCTAGACAGTCTCTAATTTCTTGTTTCTGAAATTGTTTCACGTGCCAATCAGGATTTTGTCAGATTTTGTTTTTTTTTCTCGATTGGATTGCAGACACCACAGGTTATAGGGTCAGCAACTGGTTGTGAGACATTGTCGAGGTTTAAGGAAAAATAGATACGATGATTTTCAAACAGCATTGTTCAGAGATTCAACGAGGATCTAATGGACCGATTCAGACGTGTGTTTTCCTTTGTGGTCAGTCCCGCCAAGCCCGATTTTTCTTTAATTCATGAGAAGACTTGATATGTGTTTTAATTCAACAATTAAATGCTACCAACTTTGAACAGAAGCCTAAAAACAAACAAGCAAACAAAAAAAATGCCAGGGATGTAGCAGTGCAGCAGTGGCAGAACAACACAACCCACGTACGGAGGCCTCAGTCTTCGCCGCGGTTGCCACATGTCATTCCCCTTCTCTCTTCAATCATTCACTGTCTGGAAACTGTCAAATAAAGACTAACAGGGCCACAGCAAAGCTAAACAAAGCAAAATACACTGCAGGTTTCTTGATGGAGGCAGTAGTATTGGGATGAAAACAAAATGAAAGTGCTCATTTTAAACTAATCTCCATCGTTCAGAAGACGGAACTCCTCCAGCTCCTTCAACCCTTTTCCAACGTCCACCTAAAGAGGTGCCTTCCAGTTATTGTCCTCTTCATGATCCGGATAATTAATTGCTCTCTGTCCACTGGTGAAGTTTCATCTCTATTTAAACTTGCGGCTATCAAACCTGTGCTAAAAAAGCACAACTTAAACTCTGACACCCTCTCCGATTACCGTCCCATCTTAAACCTGCCAGAAAAGGTTTCGGAAAAGGTTGTTGACCACCAGTTGCACCAGCTCTATGAGAAGTTCCAGTCTGGCTTTAGTACCTCCCACCGCACAGAGACTGTCCTGGTCAGGGTCCTGAACGACCTGCTGACAGCGGCTGACGTCGGTTCCCCCAGCCTGCTGATCTTGCACGACCTAAGTGACACGGTCAACCATCTCATATTGCGTCAGCGCCTCCAGGAGGTAGGAGTTTGTGGGACGTCCCTCAGCTTTTTCCACTCCTATCTCTCAGGGAGGCAGGAATAAGTTAAGATGGGAAATCTCACTTCTACAGCCTGATTGGCTACTTCCGGTATCCCCCCGGGGTCAGTCCTGGGCCCCCTGCTCTTTTTAATCTAATAATAATAATAATAATAATAATCCATGTGAAATCCATCCACATCACCACAGTCCTCCATTCCCTCCACCGGCTCCCTGTCAACCAGCAGATAACCTTTAAGTTACTCCAGCTGGTCTACAAGGCTGTCAACCACACTGGCCCATCCTACCTCCAGGAGCTTCTTTTTCCTCCTGTCTGCATGTCGGTCACTCAGATCTGGCACCCAGAATCTCCTCACCGTCCCCCGTACTAGGCTATCAACCACGGGTGGCCGTGCCTTTCCTCCCCGGGGCCTCGGCTGTGAAGTCAGCTGCCCGAATCAGTCACGACGGCAGACTCCCTTCCAACTTTCAAGAGCCTGAAGACTCGTTCGTTTCATGCTGCCTTCAACAAATAAGACTTCCCTCTGTCATTTCCTCGTTCTGAACTGCAATCTGTTGGCCATATTTTTACTACTATGTTTTCAGATTTGTTTAATCTTGTTTTTTTTTAGGATTGCAGAACTGTGAAGCACTTTGAGATGTCGCAAGATTTTAAAGTGTGCTACACAAATAAAAAAAAATGTATTAAAAGATTGTCCACATTTAGACTTAGACAACTTTATTTGTCATTTTGTATGCACAAAGTGCGTACAAAACGAAATTTCGTTTGCATACAGCTTTAAAAATCACAGTAAATTGCAGTAAATTTCAGGATAAAGATGCAGCAGCGATTTATGTAAACAATTGAAATGTAAACAATATAAAACAATGTAACAATGTAAACAATGAAGGGGAAATAGACAGTGTGCGATTCACGATATTCAGGTGAGTATTATTAAAACCGTGTAATATACGAATGTGGTACAGAGTCCAGTTTGTGGCTTCAGCACCAAATTTATGCACCAAAGCCAGTTGGATTAATTAGATTTTTACTCAACTCAAAACAAAGCGCACCAAAGAAAAATGCTGCTTGTTGATGGCTTTATAGACCAAAACCGTGTAAGTTTTTAGTTTTGACATTTTACAGGAATTGAACAACTGAGCTGGTCAAGGGAAATCTGGCAGATTGTTTGGTGCATCCCTTATATCGTTTTTGCTTGAGATGCCAACCCTGAACCCCAAGCTACCTGTAAATAAGTAAGCATTCCTGATTATTTTAGAGGCATTTAACTTAAAGACAACTCTCTGTTTTTATCTTTTTAAAGAATCACTTTCTACAAACCTTTAATTCAACTTAAACTGCAGCAGTGCCCACCGTTGGATTAGTAAATCCGAACGATGCGAGTCACGAAGCAGATTCTTACTTTGGGATGTTTTCTGCGTTGATGATGGTGGAGGAGCCGAGCAGCTGCTTGAGCTTCTTGGGTTTGAGCGCCTGCGGGAAGCGCTGCAGCGCCACCAGCAGCAGCTGCAGCTGCTCCGGCGTCCTGAAGGCCGACGCCAGGTCGGCTTTCAGAGCGCTGAACAGGACTTCCTCGAACACCTCCTCTGGTATCTGTGCGGCCAGAAAAACGGCGGCTTAGAGGAGGGGAACGGTTTCCAGCGGTGGGAATGTGAAGGAGCGACCAAGCGGCTGTTGTCACCTGACTGAGGATGTCTGTCATGGTCTTACTGGGCAGGTCCTTCAGGTGCTGTTTGTGCTGGTTCAGACTCTGAAGGAGCTGCACGCATCCCAGCACCACCTGTGGCTCCTGCAGAGACAGCGAAGCAAGCTCAAAAACCTCTGTATCCATGTCCTAAACCCTAATTTTTTCATTTTTACTGCTCTCTTTTCTAAAATCTTTGAGATTTTTTCCCTTCCTAGTACTGAGCCTGATGTCCACATATCTGTTTAAGACCTGTCTTCATGCCAACATCAACCCTTTATATAAATGTCTTATTACTTATGCATACCTGAATCTAAAATTATGGAATGAATATGGAAAATATTTGGAATCTTCAGAAATAAATGGTAGAAAGTCCTTGAAAAAAATACTGTTATCCAAAACAGACAGTGATTTATGATTTTACAAATATTGACTCCCTGAAATCTGAAAGCTAAAATGTAAAAATAATGTTACTGTACATGTCCATTCTGTTTTCTCTCTTGAATGAAAGGACTTTCATAAAGTGAGCTGCCTGATGTTTTGTTGGTTTAGGGGCGTGGCCTTTGGTATAAGCCCTAAGGGGTTTCTGTCACACTCCATCACATTTTTTATTTTTTATTCTATTGATGTATTCTGAGTTTCTATTTTGATCTGTGAAAATAAATAAAATAAAAATAAACAATAATTAGGCGTATCTGTATTTTCCACAGCAGAAGAACAGGTGCCGAAATTAAAGGGCAACTTGACGTCCTTACCTGGTTCTGGAAGGACTTTTGTGGACAACCTGAGAGGTGAACTTACTTTGACGAGGCGTCCCGACTGCTGGAGGGCGAGGACGCCAAACAGGTTCCCAAACATGGCATTTCTGGCGAGTTTCTAGAGAAGAGAAACAATGTTTCTGTGTTTAAGCATCTGTTAAACGAGGGTTTCTGCACTAAATTAAGTCCAAAAGGACCAAAACGCACCTTTTTCACAGACTGCAGGTTGTGCTTCTCTTTGATCCTGTCCAGGATGCTCTGCAGGGAGACGTCTTCAAAGGTACTTAACACCTTAGGGAGAATAAAACATAAAACAACGATCACAGTTTGACCATTCTGGGTTTTCTTAGCTTTGTCACTACACAAAGTCTGGTAATGGCGCTGATTTATGCCCAACACAGCCCAAAATAAATCTTGATGCTTCTGTTTTTTTTTTATATAGAATGAACAGTTAGCCGTTTTGTAGTCGGAAAATGAACTGAATTGTCTCAGATTCCTCTTGTAGGAGAATAAAATCAGGTTGGCGGTCCACTCACCTGCCCCAGAGCCAGGCTGAACCCGGGTCTGGCCGCCTCCCGGGTGTGGGCCAGTCCGTCCACCAGCCTTTTAAACGTGTAAGCCAGCTCATCGGCCTGCAGCACACAGAGTAAAACAGAGCACCATGAAAGCCTTTACTGCTTATTATACTCCACAACTGCACTTTAGACACTTTTACAGTTCTTAATTTTTTATATTGTCCAACCAGAATCCAGATTTTGAGGACCAAATCTCAAACAACAGAGTTTAATTGCGCAACACAATTAAAATGCTTTGATTAAAACCCTTTCGTTGCAGCTCTGGCTGTATGCTTAAGATAAGATGATTAAATAATACACAGGTGGACTCTTTCTACTAATGACTTATGTTACTGCTGTGCAGATAATATTCTATATAGTGTATTCAACTTTTACTTGATTATAAAGACAAGAGGTTGAACTGGCCCTTTAAATTTCTTTCCGTGTAGGGCTGGAAGATAATTAAATAATTAAATCAATTGGTAGATCGATGATAGAAAAAAAAGGAATCAATAAAAAGTTCAATAGAATTGAACAGTTTTCCTTCCTTTTGCGTTTTATCCTATCATGTGGGTTAATATTACAGTCATTACATCCTCCCAACCAATCACAATGCAGACCCAGGAACGCTCCGCCCCTTTCAAAGAGTTCAGAGAGCACGCGTTATTTTTTCTTCTTTTTTTTTTTTTTTAAATACTTGCAGTTTTGGTAAAAAGTTGGTTGAATAAAGAGTTGAGTTTGAATTCAGTGTTTGTGTGTTCTGTACCTAAAATAGGTCATTAGGCAACAACATAAAATTGCCATGGCTGCACTTAAAATATATGTTTTGAATTTGTCGATGCTGTTTTTCTATGTCGTTCAGCCTTATTTCCGTGTTAATACTTAATATTAGGGGATTTAAACTAATGTAATGGGTCAGCTCTCATAGGAACTGAACGCTGCTTCTCCGTTTTTGGTTCTCTCGGTACAAATAGTGAGTTTTATGCCTTAAAGTTGGGTTTTCAACAGGGACACAGTTTGAAACCGAGAAGACATGCTGAAGACATGCTGCTGCTGCTGCTGTGTGGCTCACCTTGTTTTCTGCTTTCAGGTACTGGATCAGGTTCTCCACCGCCTTCAGCCGGACCTCCTGCTCCGGTGCGGCCAGGTCCCAGAAGAAGTCGAGGAAGACCCGGTTCTGTTGTAGGACCCCGGCGGGCCGGGGCGGCTCCGCGGATCGCGCCGACACCTCCACCATCTCCACAGACATCTGCTCTGGCATCCAGCACGGGGTAGCTGAACAACGTGCGGCTGGGACAACAACCACTTCCGGGTCGATGCAGAGCGCCGCGTGCGCATCGTTTACACGCCGGCGCACGTGGTGGCGCGGCGGACAGGCGGAGTTAGTTTTATTTATTAGTGCTCACACGTGTATTTAACTTTGTTTTTTTTCTTTTAAAGTACGCACAACAACACCTCGTCCCTTCAATTTTAGAACAGAGACATTTAAAGAGTTTCAGAAGCAGGTGGGGGACGCGTTACTTATATTAATCCATTTCTTAGCAGCAGAGGTGGGTAGTAACTAGTTACATTTACTCAGTTACATTTACTTGAGTAACTTTTTGAGCATAATGTACTTTTATGAGTAGTTTAACTGCGCTGTACTTTTTACTTCTACTTGAGTCAAATTATCACTCAAGTATCGCTACTCTTGAGTACAATTTCTAACTACTCTACCTACTTTGAGTAACTTCATGAATAAAGAACATACTTGTTTTAACCACCAGTGAGACAAAAACAAAGTTTATGTTAAAGTGATACTTCTTATCACAACCTTTGTTTTAATTTTATTTGCCATCTGTTTAGCTCACGGAGCCATTTGGAGGTCAAATGAATGTACAGTAAACATATTATTGGAAGTACTTTGCACTGTTCTAACATACTGTATCTATATTAGAAGTATTGCTTATAGTGTTTCTTTTCTCTTTAGTGCATCTTTTTGTCTTTTAAATACCACAATTTGCACAAAACCTTGTATTTTTGTCTGTGCAATTACATAATTTTAAAATATTAAATCATCAGCTGTTATTACTCAGTACTTGAGTAGTCTTCTTAGAGAATACTTTTTTACTCTTGCTTTTCTTGGCTGATACCTTTTTACTTTTACTTGATTAAAAATATGTTGAAGTAGTGCTACTCTTACTTGAGTACATTTTTAGGCTACTCTACCCACCGTTGCTTAGCAGTGTAGAGAGACTTGCATAAATATTTATTTCTCTTTAGCTGTTTCACATTTTGTCAGTTTCAAACCACACACTTTAACGGACGTCATTGTTTTTTTTGTCCAAGAAAGATTAGTGAATCAGAAAGCAGATGGATATTTATATGCTGTTTTCAACATTTTTTACTGAATGAAATATTTCGCTATGTCCTCATGCATGTCTGTAAGCGCAAGCTTGGACTAGCTGTGCACATCCCGCATGTTTTTGCCCATTCCTTGATGCTTAACAGCTCAAGCTCTTTCAGACTGAGTTGGAGGTCATCTTCTAACCCAGTCTTACCTTCACAGTGGGATTTTAGCCCCAAGTATTTCACAGCATCCAGTTTTCTTCCATTAATGCCCTGAGTTTGGCTTCTCCCACTATGAAAAGCTTCCCTTTCTCTGCATCTTCACAGCATGATACTGCCACCACCATGCTTTATCATAGAGCGAGGGTCTTCCAGCCCCTAATAACTTCTATCATGACAGCCTAGTATTTGGCTCCATCCACTTTCCAATTAACACTAGAAAGCTTATTTTTTCTGGGGAAAAAAAAAAAAAAAAAAAAAAAAAGCAACCCCACAGCATGATACTTCCACCATAATGTTTCACCAAAGTGTCTTGCAAACTCCAAGAGTTTTTCTTCCCTGTATTTGGGCAATTTCACATCCCACCAGAGCAGGTTCTTTCACACGTTTGCCGTGTCCCCTACATGTTTACAAACTTTAAATAGAACTTCAACGATATTCTTGCAGCAAAACCTTAGAGCACACAGCGTGAAGTTGTTCTGTAATCAGCTGACCCCACTTGAACAAGAGACCTCTGCAAAAAAGGGTTTCTTTCACTTTCTGGGTCAAACTTCCTTTTCTTTTAGATTTAAAAGAAGAAATGAATGCCTTTTGAAAACTTTTAGATTATTATCTTTTGGCAACCTGCAGTAAAGGAATCTGTTGTTAATGGGGCCAAGAAAATGTTTTAACAAAACCACACTGTCTTTGAACACATTGCTTTTAATCCTTCCATAAAAAGACACACTTTATTAAAACCGCATGCAGATGTGAGTATTTCCTCGACAGAAAAAGGAGAACTGCTGTTGACCCCCCCCCCCCCAGGGCGGCTCTTTGTGCGTTGCTTCACTCGGCGGGGGCAGCTAGCGCAGTGTCCAGAGCGCTCTGAGCCTCGCTGATCTGCTGCTGGAGTCTCTGCTTCATGGCCTCGTTCTGGGCCTTTTTCAGCATGTCCTGCATGTCCCTGATGGCGGCCCGGTAGCCGGGCGCGTTGTGAAACACTCGGATGGCCTTGTCCCCGCAGCACACCAGGAAGCGGCTGTTGATGTCGAACCTGAGGTCGGTGATCTCCTCGCTGTGGACGCCGTGCAGCTCCTCCTCCAGGTTCCCCGTGGCGGCGTCGAACATGGCCACGTTGCAGCCGTCGCTGATGGCGACCACGCGGCCGTCCGGAGACAAGGCCGCCCTGCTGCCGTCGGAGGAGGAGCAGGGAACGGTCCTCAGGAGGTACGGATCCTGCTGCTTTTTGTACTCCACGTTGGTGTTCCACAGCTTCCACGACCCGTCTTTGGACACGGTCACCATTCTGGTTTAAAAGGAAAGAAAAAACACAGCTGTGTCAATCTTAACGAGCAATCATTAAAGAAACTCTGCAAAAGACGACAAAACAGCTCACTGATGTATAGCAGAGAAATCAAAACACTTATTTAATATAATCAAACTCCAGCATTACAACTTATATTAATTTACCATGCTAGTGAAGACTCTCAGTCATCCAAAAAGTCATTTAAAAAACAAAACAACTGGACTTTTTAACATTTTTGGAATTCATTTACCTTGCTTTTTTTGTTTAATATTTAAATTAACAAGAAATTTCTTTATATTTTCCTGATAAAACCCTGATTTTACAAATCGAGCTTGTTTGGATGAAGACGGTTTGATAGAAGCCATTCCAGGCTTGTGGAAACTTTAAGTGAGTGTTGTTAAAAATATGCAGCAAAATGATCAAAGAACCAGAAATGCTTAATTTTCAGAATCCCTATTCAGTCCTATTCAATAAATAAGAATATTATCAAAAAATTGTTTCAGTAAAGCAATTAAAGTAAATCTACTATAGATTAATTACTCACAGACTGATGTTTCTTAAGCCCTTATGTTAAAAACGAGAATTGTTTGCTTAGATATAATGAAAACACGACATCTAAGATCAGAATATCAAATCAAATCAATAAAAAATAAATTTTTATTATAGAAATGTAAGCTTAATGAAAAGTATGTGTAATTCTTGCTTAAATGAGCGTCACTGGAACCCATATTCTACTTTATTGAATATGACTGTCATATTTTTACCAATACACGTTATTGCTTTCAGTCTTTTGACACAAGTTTCCATAAATACATAAAATAAATGTAAAAAGAAAGACAACTAAGAAGAGAGAAACACAAAGAAAATTTTTTTTCTTAGTTTTTCTATAAACACTGCATCTTTAATTTTACGGTGAAGTGCAAAGACTCTCCCTGATTGGCTCAGAACAGAAACATCCATTACCTGTGGGAGTCGTTGGAAAAGGCAAACGCATGAACGCCTGCAGAATGGCCCTTCAGGTCGAACGCTCTGGCAACCTCTCTGAACTCCCCGCCTTTTCCGAAGCAAACCTCCCAAACCTTCACATCGGGAGTGAAGCCGCAGGACGCTACAAACCTGGGGACGGAGGCAGCGTGGTGAGAGCAGAAAGTCTCGCTTCTTCTCAGCGTGAATCTAAACGAGAGCATCAAGACATGTTTCAGATAGAAAGGCTGGTTTGTTGGGTGGAGGCTGACCTGCCACAGGGGGAGACGGCGGCATAAGAATTGGTCATCTGATTAGTGTTGATGGAGGCCAGCAGCTCTCCTTTCAGGTCCCAGATGAGGATGGTGGTGTCTGTGGAGGCACTCATGATGAACTTCCCTGCAGAAGGAGAACAAACTATTAGGATCTCCATGACTGTACGAAGCCCCGCCTCCCGCTGTGAGTCCCGCACCCGTCTCTGCGATGCCGATGTTGACTATCGGGGCCTTGTGTTTCTGGGGGAAGTCCTCCGAGGCGGCCTTGAAGCTGAACGTCCCGTCGTCCTTCTTGATCATTTTGAAGATGCGGATAGCGTCGCCATTGGCGAGCCAGGTGATGAACGCCCTGCAGGAGAAAAACACGCCGTCGCCGAAGGTTTCAGCATCTTTTGTGAATAAATGGATGTCCCTGCTGGCTGATTCCCTCCTTTTTGGTCATACTTAAATGTTTTAGAATCAATTATTCAAAGACCATGACAACCAGGGCAAATAAAAATGATGATTTCATTTATTAAATGAAAAACAAACAAAAAACAAACAAACCAATTTGACCCTGAGTGGAAAAATAATTACCTTGTTAAATCATGAATTAACTGTGATGAACACCCGATCTGATTACTGACTGACCTGAACCTGTCTGACAACACGAAGTAGGCAAATAAATCTATACAAGCGACACATAATGTCCAGATATAATGGCAAGAAATTACTGAAATTACTTTTTATCTATCAGTCTGGAGAGGATTACAAAGCCATTTCTGAGTTTATGGAACGCCAGAGAATCGCCGCAAGAACCATAATCCACAACTGGAGAATACACGGAACAGTGGGAAATTTTCTTAGGAATGGCTGGCCTACAGAAATTACTCCATGGGTCCTTTAACGCCTCATCCAGGAGGTCACAAAAGAACCCGAATTAACATCCAACACACTGCCAGCCTCACGCAACCCAGTTAAGAGCCACGTTCATGATCCAATAATAATAATAATAATAATAATAATAATAATAATAATAATAATAATAATAATAATAATAACTTGATGGTGGCTGTTGAAGTCATTTTGGCACAACCACTTATTAGGGTCCAGAGGAGCAATTACTTTTTACACAGAAGGCCAGTATTTACGTATCTTTAGTAAGTACTAAGATATTTCTTTTACTGTCTTATGGTTAACTTCTAAAGAATTTAACAAGGATTTGATCACTTATGACCACAATGATGTTTAACTTTATGCTTGAGTGTGTTGAAAGAGGCACAACGTTCACTAAAAGGTGAAGCCGTCGTTTCCAGCCAGTTACACAAGTTGTGCCAGCATTTAAAGTTTAAAGAGCTTTCCATGAGAGAGAAAAATACAGTTTGGATAGGAGGAGGGAGGAGAACCTGGAGTCTGGGCTGAAGCGGACCAGCGTGGCGTGATCCAGCTCCACGTTGGCTCTCAGACACTTGTGTTCCCGCTCCAGGAAGTCTTTGGTGCTCCAGATGCGGACGGTGCGGTCATCGGCGCACGACGCCAAGTATTTCCCGTTGCTGCTGAAATCGAGGCACGTCACATTTCCGCTATGGCCCTGAAGAGCACACATGCAGACTATATCATATCCAAACTGGACTACATTAAACAGAGATTAAACATCTATGCTTGGATAACAAAAGCCTCCAACACCTTCTAACTCATGTTGTCAAACACACACACTGCACCGAGCATCTCTAAAGTGTCCGCTTCAGATATTTTTTGACAGGAAGGCTACTAATTAACCCATATTACGGTAATAATAATGGAAACACTGCAAAAAGTGGAAGGGGTCCTGCAGAGAACAGTCAGATGATGATTATTTTAATGTTAAGCTGGTGTTTAAAAATATAGGCACACTTGAAGGATTTGAAATTAGTTCATGATCCCAGAGTTTCAGGATCCTAGAGTGGAGGACTGGGGAGGTTGAACTGGATCGTCATGTTTGATAGATTATAAGTTTCTCTGTGACCGTGTGAGTCTGAGGGACGGGCATCGATATGGATTTATCGATATTACTACTATTAACGATACTCCTCATTGACTCGGTACTTTAACGATACCTTTTTTGTTTTGTTTTTAATCAAATGTAACCCTCAGGTTATATATACATATATATATATAACTCTTTTCTCCCATGCTTCTTAAACATTTTCTTAGATACAATGCATTGTAGACATTTTCCCTTTAAACAATAATAGTCACATTTTACTTAACTTAGTCAATGTTCTACACTCACATATTGGAGGTTTTACACACCGTAAAAGTCCATAACAGTATAGTGCATATATGTATTTTCTGCTGGTTTAAAACATGCAGTAAATGTAGCGTTTGCTAATATTTGTTATTTACTACCGTCAGTAAATGCATCAACTTTACTTGTCTTCACCCTACTGGTCAGTCAAGGGCAAAATCAAGTTTAAGCAATTTGATTGGTTGTGATGGGCCGGGGGTGGGAACTGGATGACTGTTTACGTGTTCGCTGCTGCGTACTGGCACTCGGCCGGCGGCTGTTCATGGACTAGGCTGGCTCTTTGCCGCTTTGGACTGTTTTTATTTTTAGCTAACCAGTTGGAGCTACGAATTTTTTTTCTGGGAGTTTTTGCTGGATTTTGGAGCCGCATAGCCGGACCTCGCTCAACGTTTTGCTGGATTTTGGAGCTGCAGATCCGAACCACGCTCGTGGGCTGGAATGGACGGTTGGACCGGAGTCGGAGCCTTTTGTTACCGTTTGTTTGAAACTGGTAATCCATGGTGGGGTGAGTAACCCATGCCTCGTGTTTGTTCTGGGAGCCGCCATCATTGGAACTGCTATTCTGAGGATGAATGCTAACCGAGTCCCTTCAGGCCTGCAACGTTAATAAGACTAATGGACGGTTTTACTCATTCCGGGAACTGAATGGTGTGGTTGATACCACCAGTTTGATTCATTCAGCCTTGGTTTTTGTTTTTATGTATAAGACTGGTTTAAAGGGTGGTTTTGAACAGTTCGGAGACCAAACAGTACACTAAGTGTGGTAATTAAAGTTAACTGTACTTTGCCCTTGGTTCATTACTGACCAGTATGATTTATTAAACTGGTACGTTTTCCACTTTATCATTTTGCTTTCTTATTTTAGTATAAGGTCCAAGTCGCACTACATTTAGGTCTTAGTTATAGTTATTTTAGCCTTGCTTTTGTGCTCAGTTACGCACTCTATTAACAACACACACCGTTGCCATTTAATACACTATTTACTCATTGTAAAGTATTTGATAGAGTGTAGGTCAGAGAATCTAGGCGCTGTTCATAGGGGAAAACTAGAACAGTGGTTACATAAAATGGAGGCACCGCTGCGATTTTAGACCGAGTAACTGTCCTACAATCAAGACTAGAAGAATTATAATCTCCCCAAAATGGCCAACTCATCCCTCTCACTACCACCATTAGAGCTTCAGACCTGGTGCAGCGAATCAAATGTAAATCCAGCTCATGCAGTTGTTGTGAGTGGAGTTCCCATGAACACCAGTGTTGCTGATGTTGAAGAGTTAATGGAGACAGTTAAAGCTTTCGGCAGAGTACGTGTCCGAGCCCAAAAATCTGTCCCTAAACTGAATACTGACATACTGCTGTGTGAGTGTCGCAACCCAGTCGACCCTAGCAAAGCACCTCCAGAAATATTTCCCCACACAGGTGAATTACCATGGAAGCTAACTTTGCTTACTGAACCTGCTGAAAAAACAGACGAGTTTACCATAAAACTAAAAAGACTACTTGAAAGTGAAGGAAAAACATTAGCAGACATTGAGCCTTTGCTTTCCCAAGAGTCAAACCTGAAACAGGAACACCCTTCATCTATTATCCGGGCTGTTGGAGAACTGTTGGAAAAAGTGAGACCCCCACAGGAGAACAATGCGTTTCGCCGACTACGGGTTTTCTCTGGAGTTACTCCCACCCCTGCTGGGGAAGAGACACTCGAGAACTGGTTGGAGCAGGCACAATTAATGCTCGATGAATGTGATTGTTCTGTCAAGGAGAAGCGGAAGAGGATTGTTGAGAGTGTAAAGGGGCCAGCACTTGAAATAATACAAGCTTTACGCTGCAATGATCCAGATACACCCCCTCAAAGATTCTTGGAGGCAATTGAAAATGTATTTGGCACAACAGAGTCAGGTGAAGACCTATATTTTGCCTTCAGATCTATGCAGCAAAACCCAAATGAAAGACTTTCAGATTTTGTTAGAAGGCTGGAAAAAGCTCTCACCAAAGCTGTTCAAAAGGGTGGGGTTCCCCCTGCCCTAAGAGACCGTGCACGAGCTGAGCAGCTGTTACGGGGTGCTGTTGAGTCTGACATTATGCTGTTGCAGCTGCGGCTAAAAGAACGACTTCACAATCCCCCATCCTTCATGGCACTGCTAAGTGAGATACGTGCAGATGAGGATCAGAAAATGCTAAGGCGGCATACTACCAGTGTGCGGCAAGTCGGTGCAGCAGACATAAAGACACCAAAGCTCTCTGAAATGGATGCCCTCAAGGATCAGATAAAGGAGCTTCGAAGCCAAGTGCAGCAGCTAACAGTAAAAGGACAAGATAGCCCTCACATAATTGGAGGAGTGCCACAAGCTGCTGCCGCCCGTTCTAATCCTGAGATGAATGTGTTAAAAGAACAAGTTCTTAGTCTCCAACACCAGCTCAGTCAACAAGCTACACCACCCACGGCTCCCGTACCTCAGGGGAGGAGCCAAAGGAATTCTTGGCGAAAAGGTAGAGAACCCACAAAGTTTGCCAGAGAGGGTTCGAATGTATTTTGCTACCGTTGTGGCGAAGATGGCCACATCGCCACCAATTGCACTTGTCCTGAAAACTCTTCCAAGGTCATCCGAAAACTAATTCAGTCAATGCAAAAATTGCAACAAAATCAAAAGGGAACCAGCTCACGGTTTTCAGAGCCAGAAAGAAAAGGTGGCCAAGTCACTGTGAGCCACGTTGGTCCTCCCACACCCAACCAAATTCCTACAGGTCTCATTGGAGCACCAACAGTAGGCCGAATTATCATTGAAGGCCAGCCTTGTGATGCATTAATGGACAGTGGTTCTACTGTTTCTATTGTATTTGAGGGTTGGTATACCCAACACCTATCTCACTTACCATTACACCCCATTTCGAGCCTAGACCTTTGGGGTCTTGGCCAGAACAGTTACCCCTACAAAGGGTTTATCGCTGCTCAAGTACAGTTTCCAGAGGATATTGTAAAAGGTGGGTCCCGGACAGTCTTAGCCTTAGTCTGCCCGGAACCGAATGGTCCCGAACAGCAGCCTGTGATTATTGGCACAAATGCACGGACTTTCATTCATGAGCCACAGTCCCAAATGGGATCAAAGAGCAACAATCTGGCACAAACTATGCGGGTACGCACACAGCCCATCCAAATGTCACCTGTGACCCCAAACAAAGCAGCAGCTTTTGTGAAATGGGTTGGACCTGGGCCTCTTACTATACCCCCTGGTTCTGGACGTACAGCTATGTGTAAGGTATCCTGCTCAGAATCTCTGGAGGACAGCATACTGGTGATAGAGACACCTGTTACCAGATCCCTTCCGGCAGGGGTACTAATGCCCTCAAGTGTGCTTTTGTCCATAGACATGGACGCAGAACACTTCCCACTGTTCCTGAAAAATGAAACTGCCAAACCCAAGTCCCTTCCTAAAGGCACGGTCGTAGCTCATGTCCATAAAGCTGACATAGTCACCCAGATACAGCCAAGCCAAGTACCTCACCAACGACTTGACCCGGCAGTCTTCAATTTTGGTGACTCCCCCATTCCTGAAAACTGGAAAGTCAGACTATCACATAAGTTGGCTGAGCGACCAGAAGTATTCTCTCTGACTGAATGGGATGTTGGACTTGCAAAAGGGGTTGAACACCACATCCGATTAAAAGATTCTAGACCATTTCGAGAACGGGTAAGGCGCCTGGCTCCCGCAGACATTGATGATGTCCGCCGACATTTACAAGAGCTTCTTGCTGCTGGCATAATTAAAGAATCTCGTTCACCATATGCCTCACCAATAGTAATCGCAAGAAAGAAAACTGGCAAAATTCGAATGTGCATTGATTACCGCACACTTAATTCCAGAACCGTACCAGACCAATACACACTTCCGAGAATAGACGATGCTTTGGCCTGCCTCACTGGGAGTCGCTGGTTCTCTGTGCTCGACCTTCGCAGTGGCTATTATCAAATTGAAATGGCAGAAGAAGACAAAGAAAAAACTGCGTTCATTTGCCCCTTGGGTTTCTACCAGTTCGAACGCATGCCTCAAGGGATCACAGGTGCCCCTGCGACATTCCAGCGATTAATGGAGAAGGCAGTAGGCGATATGAATCTCCTCCAGTGTCTCGTCTACCTCGATGATCTTATTGTGTTTGGTCGTACTCTAGAAGAGCATGAAGAGCGCCTTCTGAAAGTGCTCGACCGCCTGAGAGAACAAGGTTTAAAGCTGTCCATTGATAAGTGCCAATTTTGCCAACCCCAAGTCAAATACGTTGGTCACATTGTGTCCGCCGCTGGCGTCGCAACAGACCCTGACAAGATAAATGCAGTGGCAAAGTGGGAACCTCCAGTGAACCTAAAATCACTGCAGTCCTTTTTAGGGTTCTGCGGTTATTACCGCAAGTTCATCGCCAACTACTCTGCCATAGTCAGGCCCCTCACAGACCTTACAAAGGGGTACCCACCAACACAAAGGAAACAAAAGAAAAATGAGGGCTTTGTCACACCATACTATCACCCCTCTCAGCCATTTGGCGAGCGATGGACGCCTGAATGCACTGAGGCATTTAAAAAAATTATTCAGTGCCTCACTCATGCCCCAGTCTTGGCCTTTGCGGACCCAACAAAGCCGTACATCCTTCATGTTGATGCCAGTCTTGACGGGCTTGGAGCGGTCCTTAACCAGGAGCACTCTGATGGCGTACGCCCTGTTGCATTTGCTAGTCGCAAATTGAGCCAGTCAGAGAGAAACTACCCTGTTCACCAACTAGAATTCTTGGCGTTGAAGTGGGCAGTCGTGGATAAGTTCCATGATTATCTTTATGGGGCCCGCTTCACTGTGAGGACAGATAATAATCCCCTCACTTACGTACTCAAAACCGCCAAGTTGAATGCAACAGGTCATAGGTGGCTAGCCGCCCTCACCACTTACAACTTCGACATCCAATACAAACCCGGCCGAGACAACGTGGATGCTGATTGGTTGTCCAGAAATGCCATAGATGGTGAACGCGGCTGGAGAATAATACCCCCCTCGGGAGTTAAAGCTCTTTTCCACCCTGTGGACAGAACTCAGTCCTCAGAGCATCCAGAACGGTTTATTGACCAACTGGGGGCCAAGCCAAGTGCTGTTCCTGACGCATATGCTTGTTTTACTCACCTGCAGTTCAGTCCTATGGAGAGACTAAGCAAAGTGGAGCTGGCCCAAGCACAAGACCTAGACCCTGTAATAGGTCCTGCCAAGAAAGCAGTTCAGGTTGGGGTCTGGCCCACAAACAAACATCCTGAGTTATTGCTTCTGCAAAAGGAAAGTTCAAAACTCCTGATGAAAGATGGCTTGTTACACCGAAAAGTTTCCAGACCTTCAGGCCTCCAGAACTTACAACTTGTTCTCCCAACTCAGTTCAGACCACAAGTACTCAGAGCTCTTCACGATGAGTCAGGGCACCTTGGAGTTGATCGCACAGTTGAGTTACTGAGAGACAGATTTTTCTGGCCCAAGATGGTCTCCGATGTTACAGACTACATCAGGAATTGTGGCAGGTGTGTTGCCCGCAAGACCCTACCTCAACGGGCTGCACCACTAAACCAAATTACAAGCAGTGGCCCTCTCGACCTAGTTTGCATAGATTTTTTATCTATTGAGCCTGATTCGAAGGGAGTGTCCAATGTTCTCGTGGTCACAGACCATTTCACCCGATATGCCCAGGCCTACATCAGCAAAGATCAAAAAGCCTCAACCGTTGCCAAGATTTTGGTTGAGAAGTTCTTTGTTCACTACGGGCTGCCTGCGAGGATTCACTCGGATCAAGGGCGTGATTTTGAGAGCAGGTTAATCAAAGACCTTCTACAGATGTTGGGCATAAAGAAGTCTAGGACCACTCCTTATCACCCCCAGGGTGACCCACAACCGGAGCGTTTTAACCGCACACTCCTATCTATGCTGGGCACGCTCAATCCCTCTCAAAAGCAAAAGTGGAGTCAACATATCAGTTTGCTGGTTCACGCTTACAATTGTACGCGAAACGACGCTACCAGTTACTCACCATACTACCTCATGTTTGGTCGTGAGGCTCGTCTGCCCATTGACTTATGCTTTGGAACGTCTCCAGATGATAAAGACCACCAAAGTTACCTTCAATATGTTGAAAAGCTAAAAGCAGAGTTGCAAAAGGCTTACAAACTGGCGCAAGAAGTTGCAGACAAGAACCATCAGCGCAACAAAAGATACTATGACACAAGAGTAAGAAATCAAGTTCTGGAACCAGGAGACAGAGTACTTATTCGAGCTACCGGCGTGCCTGGCAAGAATAAACTTGGAGACAAGTGGAACTCAAGCCCCTATACAGTGGTTGAAAAATTGCCAAGCCTGCCGGTTTACAAGGTAAAGTCAGAAAAAGGCAGAGTTGTTGTCAAAACTTTACATCGTGACCATCTGCTACCTATTGGACAGCTGGTTCGGTTCCCTGTTAATCATGAAGAGAAACCAGAGTACCACCGACCAGAAACAAGGTCCTCAGCAGAGACCAAGACCAACACGCATGATGACAGTGCAATGCAAAGTACTGACAAGGAAATTATGTCTGAGGCAGAGGAAGACGATCTGTGGTACCTATCCACTGCTCAAAGAGAGTCTGTTTCCCAAGCACTCGATCTCCTTGCAGATCACTTCAACCGACAAGAGTCTGCCGTAATTACAGACCCAACAGCTTCAAACAGTGCTTGTCCGACAGAGCCTATGAGTGCTGTTACCTTCTCAGAGGCTGAGGAGGAACCAGAGGTTAGGCAACTGCCTGATGACCCTGTGGCGGACACAGGTCTAGCTGGGGAAGCGCGTCCTTTAGCTAGTCAGTCTGAAAGCAATGCAGAGCCCCTCGGTGATCATCAGTCACGTCGAGAGATTAAACCAGTCATTCGGCTCAGTTATGACAAGCCTGGACATTCCATTGACAAGCCGTTTGTGATAGTACATCGTGGAGTGAGAATCACCATGGGAAGGAGGAGCCATGTCCCTCTGGTCCATTGTGTGCGTCCTGTAGTTTAGCTGGGGTTTTCTGACAAGTAATTTAGCCACCTACGGGTAAATTGATTTGTTATGCACAGATAGTCCGATGAGGGCATCTGGACTTTTAGAAGGGGGAGGATGTAACCCTCAGGTTATATATACATATATATATAACTCTTTTCTCCCATGCTTCTTAAACATTTTCTTAGATACAATGCATTGTAGACATTTTCCCTTTAAACAATAATAGTCACATTTTACTTAACTTAGTCAATGTTCTACACTCACATATTGGAGGTTTTACACACCGTAAAAGTCCATAACAGTATAGTGCATATATGTATTTTCTGCTGGTTTAAAACATGCAGTAAATGTAGCGTTTGCTAATATTTGTTATTTACTACCGTCAGTAAATGCATCAACTTTACTTGTCTTCACCCTACTGGTCAGTCAAGGGCAAAATCAAGTTTAAGCAATTTGATTGGTTGTGATGGGCCGGGGGTGGGAACTGGATGACTGTTTACGTGTTCGCTGCTGCGTACTGGCACTCGGCCGGCGGCTGTTCATGGACTAGGCTGGCTCTTTGCCGCTTTGGACTGTTTTTATTTTTAGCTAACCAGTTGGAGCTACGAATTTTTTTTCTGGGAGTTTTTGCTGGATTTTGGAGCCGCATAGCCGGACCTCGCTCAACGTTTTGCTGGATTTTGGAGCTGCAGATCCGAACCACGCTCGTGGGCTGGAATGGACGGTTGGACCGGAGTCGGAGCCTTTTGTTACCGTTTGTTTGAAACTGGTAATCCATGGTGGGGTGAGTAACCCATGCCTCGTGTTTGTTCTGGGAGCCGCCATCATTGGAACTGCTATTCTGAGGATGAATGCTAACCGAGTCCCTTCAGGCCTGCAACGTTAATAAGACTAATGGACGGTTTTACTCATTCCGGGAACTGAATGGTGTGGTTGATACCACCAGTTTGATTCATTCAGCCTTGGTTTTTGTTTTTATGTATAAGACTGGTTTAAAGGGTGGTTTTGAACAGTTCGGAGACCAAACAGTACACTAAGTGTGGTAATTAAAGTTAACTGTACTTTGCCCTTGGTTCATTACTGACCAGTATGATTTATTAAACTGGTACGTTTTCCACTTTATCATTTTGCTTTCTTATTTTAGTATAAGGTCCAAGTCGCACTACATTTAGGTCTTAGTTATAGTTATTTTAGCCTTGCTTTTGTGCTCAGTTACGCACTCTATTAACAACACACACCGTTGCCATTTAATACACTATTTACTCATTGTAAAGTATTTGATAGAGTGTAGGTCAGAGAATCTAGGCGCTGTTCATAGGGGAAAACTAGAACAGTGGTTACACAAACAAAAAGGGCGAGAAATCAAACAATGAGAGACGAGACTTTTAAAATTAACTTAAATAAATATGTGTTCTATAATTGTATATATTACTAAAGAAACTGACCTGCCCAAGATAGAAGACGTTGCCCTTTTGGGCCGTCTAGAAGCCCCGTATTAAATGTGCAAATAATTCATAGCCAACACATTTGTAGGAGCCCAAATTCTGTTTAAGTTAAGATAAAAAGGATTATTGATAAATTACAATTTATATACAAGACAGTAAAAGGAACAAATGTGCATATTTAGTATTAGGGGTGTGGCTTCGGCTTCAGGTTAGTGAGGAGCGGAGTCACACAGTTTTTTGACCTCGTTCACATTTCTCCTAAACTTCTTTTATTTTTGCTGGATATTTCATACCTGTATCATTTATATTTTTCAAGTAAATGGTTCAACCTAACGGAGAGGATCCTGTTTGGTTATTTTTAACCAAGAAGTGGATTACAGAGGGGAAAAGAAGAGCGTCAAGCTTACGACTTCATTAATTATGAAACTACAACATCCATTTCTTGTTTGTTTTAAACGGCATAATTAAAACATAGTAATTGGTAATAAAGCGTTGTTTGAGTTGGAGTCTCCCTGAAAAGTTCAATACGAACTTAAACCCCACATTTTTGCACGGACCCGCACCCCTGACAGTGTGAGCACAGTTCGCTGAGTCCACAGTACCCAATACTGACAAGGCTGAAGCTTGTCGGTCCGCTATGATACCGGGTTTTAGTACCCATCCCTAGTGAGTCTTTAATGTTTTGGTTTAGTCCGTGAGGAAGGAAGTGCTTTACAACCATAATCTACTAATATTTGCATAATGGAGGATAAACTATCATATTCTGATACAAACCCTGTTGTGGTGAAATCATGAAGTTACCAGTTTTGAAGGCTGCTGTTGGGACTTTACTAAATGTCTTTTTGTAAACGAGTTATTTTAATCTACAAAGACGAGCATGAAGGACGACTGATGGACGTCTTTGCGTTGATAGCGTTTCCAGTCTACCTTGAGTGACGCCGCCAGCAGCGGATGGCTGAAGCTGTGCTGTGCTGCTTTGTCTTTGCGGCTCCGCTGCTTCTCTTGCTTCTGCTTCTTGGACGTTGGGCCCTTCGCAGCACTGGCGTCAGCTGGAGCACAACAAAAAGTAAGAAACATGTTTAATGGCTATTTTGGCAGGCTCTAAGTTTAAAACATAAAAACTCCAGGTTTTCTTATGCATTAAATGCAAAAAAAAAAACAAGACAGATGGAGGGAAACCGGAAATGGAAATAGCTGAAGGTAGACAAGCCACCAGAGTTGGTTTCGTAGCGGTTTAAGAGCAGCACAGATATTTTCTAACACAAGGAAAATGTATCATAATGTTACTGAATGTTATATCTATTATCTCTTTGCATTAATAAGAATATTATATGTTTTAACCCTAAAAATGTTTCATATCTTGAAAGAAGAAATGGATAAAGCCTCCAACTAGCCTCTAGGACCCCCCCCCCCCCCCAATCAGGTCACAGGTAAGGAGTGTCTGAATTAAGTTTTGATTCACCTATAAATGTATACAGACGATACAAATGAAAAGTGACCTTTTGTAAAAGCAAATCAATTTAAAGGAGACATAACGCATACCTGCTTAGAGCATTAGAGAATGAAAATAGTCAATGTTCTACTTTTATGTTTAGGCTTTTGGACAAGAGGATCATTTTGTTGCAGCGGTCTTTATTTGAAAGTAGACATGAAAGGAAACAAAATGCTAACAAACAATTAAATATCCATGAACAACAACTTTGCGTTGCTTTGTCACATCTAAACTCCCTAAATATGGGTGTTATTTGAAAACCGGTCAAAGTTTAACCTGAAAAAGAAGCCAGACAGTAAGAAATAGAGTGGACTGACGACAGGAAACAGAAGGATGATGGGCAGATGGACGGATGGATGCAGAGACAGGCTAGATGCATGGACAACTGGACATGGGATGGGACATGGAAATAAATCACAACATTTCATGCTGTATTTTCTCACACTGCATTGAAAATATAGATGATAAAAAAACAAGTTATTTAGAGTGGCTTCTGTGTTGGTAAGTTCATGTTATTTTATCTGTAGTTACACTTTTAAGACTTTAAAAAAAACGAATCCTGTATAGAATCAAACCTAAATGCCAGTAATATAACCACAATCTAAATTAATAAAGTCATGATAAAAATAGATAAAACCTTAAAAACTTTCCAATGTAACAAATTAAAAAAGTGAATAAACAAGTCTCTCCTGCCCTTGTTTAGGACTACATTTGATTTGGCATGCTCGTATTTCTCCAAATTAATTACACGTCTTTGTGAACTTTGTCATGAATGAAACCGAGCTGTCACGCAGCAGAAAGCTCCGCTCTCATTGGTCCGTCAATAAAACGCCTAGCTATTGGCCAGCAGCAGGTGACTCAAACTTAAGTTTCTAGCTTCTTTTTTCTCTCTGAGTCCACTCAAATGAATAAATCGTGAATCTCATTTTTTTTACATGGTGAATTAATTAAATAATTAATTGAAGTCGACTCGGACGGAGAAGGCAGCCAGTCGGCGCTCGCTTGCCGACTCCGGCTACATGAGCTCCGCGGTTCTCTCACCTGAAGTCTCCGCAGCCTGCTCCGCTTCCTCCTTCAGCTCCTCTTTCCGCCTCCCGACCGCCAAAGCGACCAGAATAACCAGCGCACCCAACAGCAGAGTCAGGGCAACCACTGCAGCTACCTCCATGTTGAAATCCCCCTGCCACGTATTTTTTAACAGCGCTAACAGTTAGCCCATTCTAATAGGACACGGCGCATGCGCTCAAGATCGTCATAAAAGAATGTTGCATTCAAGGCTCGTAAATTCAACGCGTAAACGCAAGCATCGAAACGAGAAATTTGCGTTGCTTCGAATGATTTAAAATCTGGACAATGCAATGAAAAATTATTTTATCCATTCTCTATGTCCGGGGTGTCCAAACGTTTCGGCTTGTGGGCAGAAATGGTCAATTCAAGAGCATTAGAGGGCCAAAAAAAATAATAAAAAAAATACGTAAAAATAAATTACAACCAAACAACAATGTAAACCACCTGTAGTTACCTAATTTTAACAAATAAATTCCAATTAGGTTTTAATATACCAAGGTCTGCATTTAAGTAAAAGTCATTGGATAACTTGTAGTTCTATTTACTAAGAAATTAAAGAGAATGTAAAAAGTGTGGTTATTAAAAGATACATGTTTTGTGTTATACATAACATTTAATTGTAAAATTTCAAGTTGTCTGCAATAATGTTGCCCTCATTGAAAACAAAAAAAATTTCCATCTATACGAACCAAATCTTTCTTGAAATTCCGTTTGGGGGCCACAAATGACCCCTGGGCCACTCTTTGAACACACCTACTTTCTATTGTTTTTCTTCCATTCATGAAATTGGATTCTAAAAAAAGTAACGACTTTAAAAATGTCGTTTTAATAGCGTACTAATTGTTAATATGCATGGGTTTTGCACAAGAGGAATTGAATTTAGCGCCTAACATTCGATATTACATTAATTATGACTGTCATGTCTAATTTTATCATTTCTGATTTCACCCAAATGCATCACAAACAACGATGGAAATCTACACTGCCACCTAAAGGACAGGAATGGAACTGCAAAAAAAATATTTTACGAGGATTCTTGATCTCGATACACATTCCTGCTCACATGGACTAAAAGACATGAAAATAACATAATTTAGTCCAAATGAAGAAGAAAAAAACAATGTTCCTATTTGCTGTTTGGTTTAAAAGATGAGATGTATGAACAAACTGTTCCAGCTGTAGTAGTATTAGATTTACAAACTCCTGTTTTCCACACAAGTTATTAGTGTATAGAAGTAAACAGGTAAAAAATAAATAAAAAAATACTTATAACCAATTATCCCTCCCTCCATATTTGCTCTTGTTTTTAGAGCAGATCTTTCGCCATGAAAAGACGTTCACATACGTAGAAAAAGTCACTGAACAGTTTGCCGATGAATTTAAAATACTTTGGATTAAAAGTCAACCACGTAACAAAAAAAAATCTTTATAATTTTATTTAACCCTGAATATCCAGTTAAAAAATTGGCAAAATATAAAGGAGAAAAGGCATTTTCATGTTTCTGAATTTCAAACGCTGCTTTCATGGTGCCATTTCTTTTCTTTTCATTTCTTAGAGGAAGGTCTGTGTAGGTTATCAAGAAAATACCTAAAACATAAAAAAAATCAACATCAAAGGGGTCCAGAAATGTCAGAACCCTGATCTGTCACCAATTTGAGATTAAGATATTACTTTTTTCTCTTTTAGCACAAGGTTGTTTGCTTCAGCGTCAAAATGCTGGACCAAAATATCTGCAGTGATTGCAAGAGTCAAAAATTTTACCTCAACTGCAGAACTGTCATAATTTTAAGTTATTTTGTGGGATTAAAAAGTCCTAAAAATGTGACAGGAAATGTTATTCTTTATCCAGGATCTTGTTTAGTTCAGGAAAACAATGAAGAACAATATTCTGGATCACCAGCTAAAGTGGAGGAGTTTACTCTCCAGTCCTAAACTGTCATAAATGTAAGATTTTAGAGAATTATGAATCTGCAATGTGTTTTTTTTTTTTCTATCTTTTTTTTTAAGACCAAGGTCTTTTGTTCAGCAACATAATCCCAAACAAGTTGTGGACAGTAGGAGGAGTGGGGAAGTCAAGGTCTAACACACAAATTTTTACTTTTTGGAAAACTATAAATGCACAAAATGCAAGACGTTCTCATTTCTTGTGAAAGGACATGTTCTGTCTGCATCTCCAGACCTGAACCGTCACAAAATGTAGCCAATTAGGGGTCAATAATACAGCTACCCAATATCCCAAGACGTCTTGTTTTCTTTGTAAGACAGGTTGTTGTTGAAAGACGACGGCAAAATTAATTCTGGAGGAGAGTTAACAGAGAAATGTAGCTAGTCCTGAGTTGTCGGTGACTTGGCAGTGTGCACAGCTAGCAAGAGATGGGAAATCATTTAATTTTCACAACAAAATTAACTTCCAGGAACTCCAGAGGTCGATTTATGGTCCCTGCAAAAGTCCCGGTGCTGCTCAAGGTTCACCCGCCACCTTGGTCGTCATTCATTTCCTGTAGTTTTTATGCTGAAAACCTGGATGTCTGTTAGCCGTCGAAACACAACGTTTTACAAACCACAGCGCTGTTTGTTTTATACATTTTAATAAAGTATTCCCCTTTAACCAAACTATCGGTACTAAAAAGTCACACGCTCATAACTTAAGTTGTGTGTGTACAAGATTGAACATTCACGTCTCAAACAAAACCGAGTCATCGGAAAACGAACTTCGGGTTTCACACGAGAGAGCGGCGATTACTGAGAAACAGACCGTTTTTGGATGAAAACGTGACATGAAATAGTGACCAGACAGAAAAAAAAAAAAATAAATCATGGTGCAAAAAAACACTAAAAACACTCCCTGCACCAAACACTTTCTGTCAGAAGCGAGCGCACGAGAGTCCCAATGCGGTCTGTGTCTGAAAATGACCTCCTGTTAGGCGAGTGTTGCGTAAACCACTGTAACAATAATAGTTGTAAATCTGGAGGGGGGGGATGTATTGTGCAGACGTTTTAAACCATCTGCACAGATCAGTAGCTAAAATTGGAATCCAATCTACAAATGAACAAAAAAAAAAAAAGACTTCAGTGCCTGGGATTAAAAAGAGGTAGTCTGGCACAAACGCACACGTCTCAGCATTTAAAGGAGAAACGGAGATCACAGATTCTTTTCACAGGCGTGGAGTTGAACGGTTGGCTTTGGTTTGTCTGCGCGGGTCAGGAGTAGTCGTCCAAGTCGCCAACTGACCCGCTACTTACATGAGTGTCGGTAAAACGCTTCAAACAAACAAAAAGGAGAGGATAAAAGGAAAGGGGGGGGGGGGAGGCCATCCATGGGAGGACTCTGGGAATGTTTGCAACGTTGATATGAAGTCAGAGCACGAGCGCCTGCTAAAAAACTACGTTAAGACATCAACCGAGCTGCTCTTCAAGTGCAGAAACATCATCCATTCGTTCACTTACAAGGTCGGAGAGCCAATTAAAAAAATAATTTAAATGCAATCAACACTTCCGCTGCGTGTACCTCATCTGAATCAGCTGTGCAGCTTCTCCTGTTCAGACCAGACGCACTCAAAAAAACATTCGCCAGCATACAAACCCGGAGATCAAGTAAAAAAATAAACGAGCGGATCCCCCTCCGGACGAATCGGTGGGAGTGTCCGCGATTTTGTAGAGAGAGCGAAGGAAACTTTGGATAGACTTTTGCTCAGAATCTAACAACTCGACTGTCCGTTCCGTCTTTTCTTCAAGTATAGCACTTTGTTGTGGATCCTTTCTCCCCGCCGCGACGTTCCTGCTTTCGGGCAGCGTGAACTCAGGAGGCCACGCGGCGGGGGAGGGGGGGGGTTCCTCGGGCGCCCCTGGGCCAGCACACACTGCTGTCGGACAGGAAGGAAACAAAGGAGGGGATGGTGGGCCGCCCGATTGGAGGATGCTGAAGCTGAAACCGGGGAGCCGCGTCAGTCAGGTTAGCCATCGTCCTCTGAAAACAGCGTCGGCCGCGCTCGGCCGGTTACTTCTTCCTGTTGTGCATCCTCCGCGCCTGCAGCCTCTGACGGGCGCCGGACGGCTTCGATCCGGCTCCGATGGAGAAGGTCGCAGGAGACCCTGGGAAAAAAAAAATAAAAAAATCACACGATGGAAACGGCATCAGAGTCAGTGACCAAAAATAAAAGATACTTTTTCACCCGTGGCTCAGGCGGATGAAAAAGACCATCCAACGTTAATTATTGAGGCGAAAAGAGAGAAAATACGATTTGGTAAAAAGTCCTTTTATACTATAGAATAGGGCTGAACAATTAATTGCATTTTCAATATAATCGTGATTTAAAAAAAACGCAATTTCCAAATCGCAGAGTCTGCAATTTTTGGCTATGTAACAATTAGGGAATTAGACACGTCCTTTAGGTGTTGGTAAAATGTTTAAAGTGGGTTTGCCTCCACATGGAAGGGAAGACAGCTGCAGCAGTGAGATAATCTAACTTTTTTACTTGTTTTAGAGTTTGTATAATCGTACAAAGCATTAAGTACAGGTCAATCAGTTTAATACATAGACTTGCTTGTTGGTTGCACTTTATGTTCAACAAGGTTTGATGTCCAATTCAATTAAAAGCTGTTCTCTTGAATAATATTCTGATTAATAGAAACATTAAAAGTTCATATTTAAAATAGTCCTTGTTTACAAACATCTTTATTTAGAAGCCATTTTTGTGGCTTGTGGTTAATGCAGAGAAAAGTCAGAATTGCAATTTTGATTGAAATATATTGTAGGCAGAACGCAATAATTTCTGCTCTGAGTTTAGACGCTGCGGGTCTTTTAGCAACTAATCTGTACAGCGAGGAAACAAAATGATTTGTTGTAATAGTAATAAATAATATCATCTTTATTGTCATTGAAACATACATTACAACGAAATTTGTTCTCTGCTTTTAACCCATCCCCCTTGGGGAGCAGTGGGCTGCCATGTACAGCACCCGGGGAGCAATCTGGGGTTAAGGGTCTTGCTCAGGGACCCAGAGTGCAGGCGCTGGGGATCAAACCGGGTACTTGCATCCTTCTCTGAATGCAAGCGCGCTGCTCTAACCACTAGGCCAACACTCCCCATACACCGAGATTTGGCAATTTGGGGTTAAGTGCCTTGCCCAGGGGCACATTGACATGTGGCAAGGGGAAGCTGGAATCGAACCTACAACCTTCTGATTGCCAGACAGCTACTCAACCCAACGGACAGTTTGTATATATTTTAAAACACATGATAAATTAAACTGGGGAAAAAAAAAAAAAAAAAAAAAAAAAAAAAAAAAAAAAAAAAAAAAAAAAAAATCGCATTAAATTGCAATATTAAGAAAAAAATAAAATAATCGCGATTAGATTATCTTCCAAAATCGTTCAGCCCTACTATAGAAACACACCGATAAAGCAAGATCTGTGAACACATCAAACCAAAGAGCTACGCTCTTCAGAGCGGACGCTGTTACTGAGTGAAGAAGTTAGCCGGTGTCAGCCATGTGTTTTAAAATGCAGCGCAGACACAGGTTATTAAAAGGAAACAGCATTTTTTTGAAGACGTGGCAAAATGCCTGAAATATTAGGCTGCAAAAAAAGCGAAAGAGAGTGAGACGTTCTGCAGTTCGGCAGAAAGCTGATCGTTCTTAGCAGCAGCGTTTAGTTCCTATGCTCCACTTATCTGGAACAAACTCCCAGAAAACTGTAAAAATGCTGAAACCCTGAGTTAGAGATTCAAGATCAAGATTAAAAACGTTTGTTTAGGATTCCCATCGACTGTTCTAGTTAAACTGTTTTAATGAAACATCATTAGTTCAACTTTGTAGTCAAACTGTTTTTAATATTTGATTTTAGTTTCTAATTTCCCATGTTTTATTTTGTTTCTACATTTTATTCGAACTTTTATTCAGTTTTATTTTCCTATATTTTAATCACGTAAAGCGCTTTGCGTTGTCTTTGTGCTGGAATGTTCTATACAAATAAATTGGCCTTGCCTTAATCTCTCCGCTGTGGAACAGCCTGGGCTTGGTGGCAGATTTTTTTTTATAGATTTTAATTTATAAACAGAAAAAAAGCTCCATAAAAGGCTACTTTTTTCTCTCCCTGTAGCTCTACGCTTCTCCAGGAGTGAATGCTGCTTGTTGGGACTTTGAAGCAATCAACTGGTTCCCTTATATAGGAAATTTTTGACCAATCTGTATAATCTGATTGAACTTGACTTTGTAAAGTGCCTCGAGATGACATGTTTCATGAATTGGCGCTATATAAATAAAATTGAATTGAAAAAAAATTGAATTGAAAATTGAATTTTCCCTCGACACAAATCAGAATGAGCCAAAATTGCAAGCAGCAGTTTCTACTTTTGGCTTTTCGACAACTGGGAACCGGCCTGGAAAAAAAAAAACAGATTCCTGTGACCTACCGAAGGGAACGGCGTTAAAGCCTTGGACCGGAGTCGCAGGACTTCCGAAGGAGATCGGGCCTGGAGAGGCGCCCTGGCCAAAGGATAGAGTCGACGTCCCTGCAGAGAGAAGCGCACAGAACTCAGAGGCTTCATTCGCGGCAGAAAACATCACAACAGGTTCAGTTTTAAGACCAATATAATAATAATCATCTTTATTTGTCCGTTTGGTACATTCGGGTGAAATCTTTCCAACGCACCGGGGTTCATCACTTCTCTGCATCGTGGAGCTTGTAGTTTTATCTCAGAGAACGACTGATAACATCACATGAAACACCCAAAGTCCCCAGAAGCCCAAATCTCAGAAAATGTGAACGAAGTCAGTGCATTTGTGGAAAAGACATAAAATACATAAAAACTAACAGACATTTTGATTTACATAAATACAATTTAAGCCATTTTGGACTTTTTAAGGTCTGAAATGTTTTTTTACCCTTTTAAAAAGGGTAAAAACTAGTGCTGGGAATCATCTAGGATTAGCCGACACAATACGATTCTCGATATAGCTCAGCTTGATTTGGTTTGACTCCAATATCGATGTTTATTACTTTCAAATTAATACTCAAAGTCATTCAAATCAACGAAACCAGCCAAATATTATATTTAATGTTCAATTTATTGAACACTGATACATTAATAGGAAAATGAAGTGCATTTGGTTCAATGCATTTAATACATATATCACAGAAACCAAAAATGTGCCCAAACGTCTGATTTTAGGGATGAAGGTGCTAAAATCCTGTCGGCTGTTCCGCAAATTCGTCTTACTTGCATTTCCTCGCTGTGGAAACAGTGATGGCGCGTTCTAACAGGGTGCTTGCTCTTTTTCCAAATTAAAATTCCAGACTTTTTCCAGACTTTTTTAAAACTGATATTTTTTCCCCCCAAGACCTTAACTTTATGTACTTGTATACTTGTGTGCCTACTGCCTACTTCATTGGTTGACATTGTACAAACTGTGTTTATTAGAAATGTTAATTTTTATAGTCTAGTATTCAATGAACAAATGCATTATTCACAGTAAATTATGCTTTTACTGATGAAAACGTTGAACGTCAAAATATAAAAATCACAAGTACATGAATTTCACATCAAACAAGTGTTTGATTCCATTAGGCTAATACAGTACGTGACCAGTTAATAAAATTATAGTTTTATAGCCTACCTTCCTATTTCTCATTTCACAATGCCTTTGAGCATACTGTAAAATTCTACCACACATTTTTCCCCCATACTTTATTAAGACTGTCACACAAAATTCAAGACTTTTCAAGGTCTGGAAAACAGTGTTTTAAAATTCCATACTTATTAAGACTTTTAAGACTTGCGCAAGCACCATGTGTCATAACGCCCCCTAGGGGTTGGGAGGTATATCAATATTGAAAGCCATAATCGTTTTTAAAAACATCAATATTAATCTTTGTAGTGATTTTTATGCACAGCCCTGGTAGAAACCCTTTCATTATAAAATTTAAAGATTCTCAAAGCTGTGGGCAAACTGCCTTTAAGATGTTTCCTTAAAGTAAGATCTGAAAAGTGTGATTTCACTAATAATAATAATAATAATAATAATAATAGAGAACTTGCACATTTACTGTCTGTCTGCAAGTATTAAACCCGAGTTTCTAGAAGCCAAACACAGATCTAAGCCGACCCAACGACTCACCAAAGGCTGGTTTGTCTGAAGTGGCAGCAGCTCCAAAGTTGAAGCTTCCCATCTGCGGCGCAGGATTAGTGGAGACTGGACTTCCGAACTGAGGGCACGGCATGCTGGCTCCAAAGTTGAACCCACCAGTCGCGGGCTGAGCTGGTCCGGACGGAGCCGGCTGAGGGGCGGCGCCTCCGAACGCGAACGAGGTCGAGGAGGAGCTCGGAGTCTGCGTCGCTGCGCCGAAGCCTGAGGCGGCGGGGGGCGCGGCCGAAGGAGTGGCGTTGGTGCCGAAGGCAAACCCAGTGGAGCTGGCGCCGAACGCCGGTTTAGCTGGAGTCCCGAAGCTGGGAGCCGCGGTGGTGGCGGCGGCGGCGGCGGCTGCTGCGGGCGCCCCGAACGGGAACGGAGCCGGCGCTGGGGCGGCGCCGGCGGCAGGCGCGGACGATGCTCCGCCGAAGGTGAAGGGTTTGGGGGGCGCCGGCGACGAGCCGAAGGCCGGCTGGGCGGCGGGGGCTTCAAACGCCGGCTTTCCAAAGTTGAAGGTGGACTGGGTGGTGGAGGTGGGGGCGGCGGTGGAAACCGTGCTGGCCATCGCGAAGCCCCCAAACGAGGCGGTGGTCGTGTTTTGGCCGGACGCGGTCTGGCCGAAGGAAAACACTTTAGCAGCCTGGGGGTCCGGCTGCGGCGCCCCGAAGCCGAAGCCGGTCGCGGCGGAGGTCGTGGCTGCAGGCGCAGGAGCAGCAGACGGCGCTGAGGTGGTGGAGGCGGCGTCTCCGAACTGAAAGGCGCTCCCTGTGCTGGGAGGCGCCGCCGATGCAGAGCTGCTGCCGCCGCTGGTGGTCGCCGGCGGGGCCCAGTTTCCAAAGAGGGACTTCACCGCCGGCTGGGCGGCCGTGATGGCGCCCAGGGAGGCGGAGCCGGCAGACGTGTTATTAAAGCCGGAGAAAGACGACGGGGCGACCGTGGAGCTGCTGGTGGTCAAACTGAACACCGGCGCCGTGCCGCTCGCCGACAGGCTGAGGGCTGAAGAGGCGGCCGCCATGGAGGACGGCTGTGGAAAGATGGGCTTGAAATCCTGGATGACGGGTTTGCTTTCTGAAGACGGCGCGGCTGATGAAGTCGTCGTTGCAGCGGCAAAGATGGGCTTGAACCCTGCAGCCAGGAGAGGGTTTGTGGCGCCGGCCGGCAGGGAGCTGCTGGCCGGGGCGGCAGCGGCGGCGGTGGAGGTGACGACCGCGGTGGAGAGCGAAGGAGCAGAAACGGCGCTGCTGCTCTGGGTGGACAGTCCAAAGAGGGTCGGCCCCGTTACAGACGCAGCAGGGAGGCCGCCGGCTGCCTTGGAGACCTGAGCCAGCACCTGAGTGAAGGCAGAGGGTTGGCCCACAGCGCCCGCAGAGGTGGGCTGGGGCTGAGAGGCGGGGGGCGCCGCGGTGGACGTCTTCAGGGTGAAGCTGGCGGCAGGAGCGGCCGACACAGACGCTACGGACACAGCGAGGAGAAAGATCAGAAAGACGCGACAGAAAACAGATCCAGAGATCATTCAGAGCTTTTCCACATCGTCACATTACACCAGCAAACCTCATTATACCGGGACGTGTTAGACCAACACGAAGCAGCATGTAATTAAAAATAATCACCAAAGAAAATGTTTTTCCCCATGAGTCGTCATTTAATCTCTACCAGCTTTGCACGTCTGGAGACAGAAAAGTTTGTCCATAACTGAACTGAGCGTCTGAAATATGACTTTTTTCTCCATCCCCACAGCACGATGCAGACATTATGATTTACTGCAGGCCGTGAAATCTTCCCTCCTGATTTCCGTTTAGCCGAAAAACGGAATTTGAGTCAAACCCGAACAGAGCCCTTTGTTTCATTACTGGTTTCTTCTCTCTGCTCCCAATAGGCAAATTTGTGGAGTTTACAACAGACTAAAGATGAAAGTTATCAAATAATGAGTTCGTTTTAAGTTGATTGATATTATTAATCGACTAACAATTAATTAGTAAGCGGCCATTTTCTTAAAAAGCCCAGTTTTCTCTTGTATCTTTCCACAATATATGCTGATTTTTAAAAGAGCTACATCATTATATTTTAAGTTTGTTGTGTCACCTGTATTAAATACTGACTGAATAAACAAAAATTTTGTTTTTTCCCCCACACGTTATTAAACTTGGACATATTTATGAAATATAACAACAGAAACCTGTTAAGTTACTTAATAGAGGAAATTACATTACACTAATTAAAGCCTCACCACCAGTTGTGCTTTTGGTATCTCGTCTTTTTCTATCATGTTCCAGTTTTTGTGTAATGCCCTCCACTTTTATGTCTTCACATCCTTCTGAGCACGTCAGTGAGTTTTGGTTGAGGTGCTGGCTGTGCTCCGCCAGGCAGGCGGTTGAATAGCAGCTATTTAGCGGACAATTTAAGGAGCTTGTGGAGCGTTTCTATTTAAAAACAGACCCGCATGAAGCGCATTTTGCGTCCTCGTTAAACAGAGCACAGGTAATCCCACAGCAGACTACGTTTGGACCGCTTCATGTTGCGTCCGACATTATCGTTTTTGTCTTACTACTGCGGTGTGGCTACGATTCAGAATGACCGGCAGTGCCCTCTGTTGGATGGCGGCCATACTACAATGCTGAAAGAAGGTCTAAGCAGATGTTAGCAGCTAATCGGATGGAACAAACTTTAATCTAATAAACCGTTAATCGACAATTAATCGTAAGTCTATTATTTGTATGCATCCCTGCAACTAATAGTTGTCCAACCTGAGCTGCAGCTCCTCCAGAGGAACCGGTGCCTCTTGGCTGCTGCTCTGATTAACGCTCTCCTTACTGGCCGGTCTGTGGGTGTTCGCCTCTTTCCATTTTTAGAAGATGGATTTAACGGTGCTCTGAAAAACGCTCTTTAGCTACGGTCTCATAACCCGCGCCTCCACAACCCGTCTGCTGCGTCCCTATGATGCCGTTTGCTGACTAATGTTCACCAACAAACAAATTACAGACTACTGGACCGTATTTACTAATTAGATAACTCCTGAAGGCGACAAACTAAATTTCCTCTCAGGGTAAAGTAAGGCAGCAAAAAGCAGCTGAATACAAGCACTGCAAAAAGGGAACTAAATGGAAGTAAAATATTCTTGAAATGGGTATATTTTTCTTTGATTTGAGCAGCTAAATAACTGCTAAATAATTGACTATTTGCCAATTGTTGTTGTCTATCTTCTTAAAGATAGACAACAAGCTTGTATGAAACAGTGTCACTGCTTTTAAATTGTTTTTATTGTTTTATATTTGTGCATATGTATTAATTGGTTTTATTTTTGTAACCAGGTTGTAGTGTTTTTGCAGATTTCTGCCCAGGTCCCCCTTGAAAATGAGATCCAGATCTCAACGGGGTTTACCTAGTTAAATAAAGGAAATAAAAAAAAATAAATAAATAAATAAAAAAAATGGGGTGAGTATTTTTACCCCTAAAATAAGATAATTAGATATCCTGTACTTGAAATAAGATGATGGAGATGAATTGTTCTTATTTTAAGTGCAAATATCTCATTCCATTGGCAAATAGTCTTATTTATCTGCTCAAATCAAGGACAAATACACACATTTCAGGTGGATTTTACTTACTTTGAGGTCACGTTTTTGCAGTGAGTGCAAGACCAAGCATGTTTCTCTTCCACTTTACAATTATACACTGCTCTACTGAAAAAATTAAACACTGAGGTTGTGGGTATAATGTGAGGAAAAGTGGAAAGGTTCATGGCTACGAATACTTTCCACTACTGTGGATTTGCTCTCCTCCATGGTGGCGTTCTGAGGTCAGTGGTCATACCTGCGGTCGTGTTGGCAGCAGACGTGGAGCTAGCAGGGACACTTATCTTCATCTTGAGGGCCTCCAGCAGAGTGTTGGCGACTGCTGGGGCTGCCTTGCTGCTGCTGCTGCTGCTGCTTGGGCTCGGGTCCAGGTTGATTACTGGAACGGCGGAGGTGGATGTGGGCAGAGGAGCAGCCAGGAGGCTGCTCAGGGTGACGGTAGATGGGGCGAGCTGAGTGGAAGTGGTGACTGCTGGAGACTCGGACTTCTCTGGTTCTGGGGCTAAAAAAACAAACAAACAATAAGACAAAACAAACAACAAAAATTCCCAGAGTACTACATTTAGAGTCACTTACCAGGCGTCTCCAGGACTTTCTGGATCTTACTGATGGCCGCCTTTTTCTCTTCGTCCAGATCTTTAGCCGTGATGGTGTAACCCAGCTCAGGGGGAGGAGGCTGCGAGCAAACAGGCGTTAAAACTGAAGTCCACGCTCCTCGCCATCTTTCCTGTCAAAACTCAACTCTTCCAAACGTGTGGTTGTCAGAATCTCTCATTCCTATTTAAGCTCTGTGCAAAAGTCTGGGTCAGTCCATCACCTACGGAGTTTGTTTGGTCAATCATTGCTGCACGATGCTAACCTGACTCTAGCCATATGTATGTCGCTCCGCCTAGCTCCACTCATACATCTGGGACCTCTCCATAGGAATTGCCTTTATTGAAGGCTGGGCCTTATCAAAAATCCTTGCATATGATTGGATAAGCCACTTGTCTGTCATCTTTATCGACGTGCTATTTCAACCACTCACACCGAAGCTAACCCGTGACGCTGATGAGAGCAACGCTGTGAGAGCGACGCAGGAAAAACAAAAAACTTTTTTTTTAATGTGTTTGCGGCTCTAGTGGCACGTGTTAGGAGGCCTTTAGGAGGACTAAAGGCCTCCTAATATGGTCCGCGCTAACCGCTAACCGCCCCGCCACGGGCGCGCCCCGGAAAACAAAACTTGCCAAATCCTGTCGGGAGAAGGGCGAAAACATGGTTTCCACCAACAAAAGCCTTCAGAGGCGTTCTCTGATGTTCTTTTAATGAAACAATATTAGGTAGATTGAACAACACGGAAGAAATAGCAGCATCAATGCTAACGCTTGCTTCCTCGATGAGCCGCCATTGTTGTCTGAATCAAATCAGTCTCACGGTCGCTTCTCCACTACGTCACATCTATGAAACTCCAGCCCTGCGTCCTGATTGGCTGGACAATAAAATTGGTTGGAGAAATCACTTTCTATGGGAGATGTCCCAGATGGATGTGAGTGAAGCTAGGTGGAGCGAAATCAATGTGGCTAAGGTCAGGTTAGCATGATGCCCCAGCCAGACAGAAACGTGGGAAAGCTGACCAGAAAAATTACATTTAGGATGCAGCTTCAGTTACATGAAGGTGTTAACACCGTTCTAACACCGCTCTGAACTGGTATTTTCACAGTTCTGCTGATTCAAGACCCTTTTTATAGGAACAAACACAATCTGTTATAATTTATTTAGAATTCCTACTGCGGTCCAATCAACATGGCAGATGGTTGGATGAACGGACGGGTTGGGCGAACTAAATGAATCTAAAATTAGATTTTTCATACACCATTTGATCTATTTCTACGGTTTAGACTCAGAATATATACGCAAATCAAATCCCCATCTTTCTGCAGACTCGTTGGGAATCCGGGGAATTGAACGAAACGCATCATTTCAGTCTGTAAAGTCTGGAGATGTTGATTTCCTCACCAGAGAGATTTGATCGTCCCGGTTGCTGGACACCAGCTGGATCTTTCTTTTCCTCTTGCCGCCACTTCCCGTTGAGTCCGCTGTTGTTGTGACCGGCACTTTGGGCACTGGAGTTTGCTTTGCTACAACGTCATCAAAGCAAACGGGGAAAAAGTTAATTAAAATAAGGCAGCAGAACTCTTAGCTTCCCTGAAAGATCATTCAGTTTGTAAATGCTGCGCTGGTCCACGGTACCGGACCTACATCTGCACCGAGAGCGGCAGAAAGGACGTTTAATGGATGCAAGACAATGTATTGTACGTCACTGCTCCTGGATTTGAACGTTGAAGGTTCAGATAAAGGTAAACCGGACTTACACGCGTCGGGTGCTTTGTCTGAGCCGGTGTGATCGGACCTGACAGAAGAAGCCGAGCTGGGAGACTGGATCTCCTCCTCTCTACTGACGAAACCAGACGTTAAAAAAACGCAACATTTAGGATTCAGGGCGACTGGCGGCCAATCAGACAGCGACAGACCTGAGTCTTTTAGAGGCTCCCTCTGGAGTCTGGGAGCGAGACGACTCGGGGCTGGACAGAGGAGAGCTGGGAGCCGGCGGTTTCTTCCACTGCGGAGGAAAGCGGGGACATAAAAGCTGAATAACGGTTTAATCTCTGCTGAGGGCGACGGCGCCGGAGCGGAGCGAACCTGACTGAGGCCAGCAGAGGAGCTGTAGGAGCTTTGGATGGCGTTTCTCCTGGTGCCCGGGGTTCCCCGCGGAGCGTGGATCCCTGTGCCGGAGCTGATGGAGGAGGTGCGGGACCGCTTCATGCTGGCCTCGTCTGTCGCAGACGTCATGCCTCGTTTTAGGGTCCCTGGCCTGGAGGACATTAAAACATTCAAACCCGTCACACATTAACAGGAGTCTCTGACAAATTCAAGTGAAAAATCCAGATGTTACCCAAACAGGAAACTTTTTAAAATGTGTAAACGCAAAGATTCACTATGAACATGTGGCGGATATTTCTACAGCGGTTAGGCTTTAAATGTGAAACCCGCCAACACAGAGAGGGAGGAATAATATAAATGGCATCTGTGCAGACGGATTAGCATCAGGTACTTTATATGCGTGTGAAAGATTTAATGAAACAAACATTTACAAATGTTTAAAAAAAAACTGCAGGTATTAGTTTTAAATGCAAGGCAGCCATATTGGATTTTAAGATTCGGGTTTTGACGGAAACCTTTGGCTAGTCTTTCAATGTCAAACTTTTAAGAAATGTTTCTTTATGTTTCTTTTCAGAAATGTTCACTTTAAACTTAGAAATATCAGTTCCAGAGTTAAAAATTTCATTTTTACACAGCATCCTCCTTCAACCTATGGAGCATGGTGAGAGGTTGAGGATGTTTGGGTTTTTTGGTAGGGGATAATATCTAAGAAACAAATTCCAAGTCCTGCTGTATTGTTTTTTTTTTTTTAATGTGACAAAAAAGTTTAAACCGGAAATGCTTGGATCTACCGACTTGGTAGCTTTAGAAAAGGTTTAGGAGCCATTGAACATATAGATCAAAGCACCACATTGTAGGGTGGCTCCTTCGGGAGCATCATTTGAAGAAACGACAGTTTGTTCAAGACTTTTACTGCAACTTTTCAGTCAAAGAAAATTATCTTTTTGTTCCCGGAAGTGGTTGTAAATTCAAAAACGTGTTACTACACTTTCTAGCTGCTACTACGGAGGCTGTAAACAACTGGTTTATTCTAACACAGGGTTCCCACACCTTGGTGAACATCAAATTTAAGGACCTTTCAAGGACTTTCAAGGACCAATTTCCTCAAATTCAAGGACCACATGTGGCGGCATTTACCTACTGTGACCGCTGAATAGGTTATCATATTTTAATACAATGCAAATTCAATAAAAGACTAAACGGCATAGAAGTTGTTGGGTCAGAAGCAATGCAAGAAAGTGGACTTAATTTATAGCCTACATTGATATTGATCATATTTATAGCCTACATTTATATCCACAGTACATGGCTATGCCATACTACATTACATATAAGATGTACATTAGCCTACCGTTTCATGGAATTTTATGGAAAAAAGTGCAGCATTGAGATGTTCAGAATTATATCAATTTGTTTCACTTACTTTCATCTTTGATAAAGCTAGTTTTTGACTTTGACTCTGAAAAGTCGCTAAATATAGCGACAAAGTCGCTGAGTTGGCAACACTGCGTGAATGTAACCTATTGGACGCACGTAGGCATAAACCGTAGCCTACCAACTAACGAAGAAGAGCGAACGTACTTTTGTAAATTAAAAGTCTGCAGAATCAACATAATTTTAAAAGATTGTGTGGTAGTAAAATAATGACACGAGTCTTCATCCGTGTGAACTTTCAACCCCACAAAAAAAAAATTCAAGGACTTTCAAGGACAAGGTGTTTTTTTTGGCTGTTTTCAAGAACTTTCAAGGGCCTTGAATTTATTTTTTCAGATTCACAAACTTTCAAGGATTTCAAGGACCCGTGGGAACCCTGCTGACAAGAGGCTAAAAAAAAAAACTCAGGTTAGAGTATGCAGAGGACCTCCTGGTCTGGCATCCACCCCCGGAGACCTGTTCACAGGTAAGACCTTAACACTGTAGTCCTGCTGTAATAAAACGGGACTCACTTGGGGACCAGCTGGGATGGATTTCCGTTGGGCAGCAGAGGCTCAAAGGCAGAGTGTGCACTTCCGTCGCTGTCATTTCGCCTGAGGGAGGAAATCAGGACAAATTAGTGAAAACGTAGGGTTTAGTTTTACTTCTACGGTTCAACATTACAAGACAAACAACAGTTTTTCTAAATATATATCTAAATCTAAAATACAAGTGGAAATAAGAAGATGTGTCGACTTGATCGCTTCAATCTGCCACCTTCTCTTGCTTCTCTGCTCTGTGGTGAAGCTCCTGTCCTCGTCCTCCACTTCTCTCTTGCGGCTTTCCTTCAGCACCCTCAGGACGCTCTCTCTGGAGCAGGGGTCCGCGGGGGCCCGGGCGAGTCCGGCGCAGCTCAGATGATTCACACTACAAACCAGAACCGGAGACAGAACCGCCCTCGTCAGCATCGCCGAGGCCCTCGGCTTCAATTTACCCAGCAGTAAAGAACAGCACGGTTACAACGGACGGCTGATACCTGGGGCTCCGGTGGTCGGGCCGGGCGATCTTCACGGTGACGGGGCTGAGGGCGGCGGGGGAATTGCGAGGACTCAGGACGCTCTTCTTCCTGAAGCCGTCCCACGTGACGGGGGGCAGGACTCCCACGGAGGAGACCCCCGGCTGCTGCAGAGGGTAGCGGCGCTGCGGCGTGATGGTGAACCTGCTCGCCGCGCCCAGCGGTTCACTGTGGGGAACACAAGGAGGTGAAAGCAGGGTAAATATAATCAGCCCCATTAAAAAAAAAACATGTATAAGTTGCTAAGTTGGCGGTTATAAAGTGGACGGAGGTGTTTGAAAGAGAAGTCAGAGGAATCACAAAAGCTGGAAGAGCTTTTTAGAAAGGAAACTATTCTTTTTAAAGTGGCATGTCAGCTGTTCATTCAGACTGACCTCAGCTGATGAGAGCAATAAAGCACTTCATTTACAACATTACAGTGTGTTTTCCTTCCCTCAGCTAAGTTGGAAATATTATTATTTTAAATTCATATTGCAGAAAAACCTTACATTTCTGGAGATATGCTACAATTTCTTTTAGTTCGGTTCTAATTATTGATACATCTGTCACACAAACTGGAGGATTTTACTGATTTTTTTTTTAGGTAAGAAGCAGGGAGACAGATTAAGCCGTTTAAGAAACATATACATATATTTTCCTTTAGCATTAAATGTTCAACCTAAGGTAGTTTTAATTTTCAATGTATCCTCAAAACAGAAAACAAAAACATTTTGTCGTTATTTCTACTTCTTAAAGACAAATCACAGCAGGTCAGAGGTTTCTAAAATTGCAGAAAAAGAAATCGACCATAAAATCTCTGACTGGTGCATCTCCAGTAATAAACAGTCCACCGATGTCAACATTGTTTCATCTTCATTCAAACTATATAAAAAAAAAAGAAAATAAAAAGATTCAGTGACACCTACAGGCTGGAGAACTAGGTATAAAATTTTCAAACAGGGGTGAAGAAGAAACTGTAGCAGCGTTGGTATCACTAATTCTCAAGGCAAAAACAAACACGCCGCCTGGGACGTAAAGGAACGACGGGGAACCAGGAGGAAACGCCGGTGGTTACTCTGCTGCCGTAGTCCTGGTCTGAAGTCAGAACCTGGTTCTGAGAGAGATGTCACGACCAACTAAACCTTATTCCAGCTCCAACTAAAACTAATTCCATGCAATAGTTTATGTACGCAACGACCAGGCTAACGACAGTTAGCATTAGCAAGAGGTGGGTGATATGACGATAATAAACCATGCAACAAGATAAACAACTGCTTTATCTTCTGCATTGCGAGTAGGGCCAGATGATCGGTCTGTGAAAAATAAAATTATCTAAAACTAAAGTGGAAAAACACACACATAAAAACAAATCTAAATAGAGTTCTTCCTTTACAGTGATGCTTAAAGTGAAAGAGCGGGCGGGTAGGAGACTGTACTGGCTGCTGCAGCTGACCGAACGCATATCTGAACCAGATTTCGTTGCAACGGCTCAGGGAAGGACATTTTCTTTTGGTTATAACAACGAACACAACAAAACAAAACCCACTCTAAAAAAATAGTATAGTACAAAAAAAGAATTGTAAATATATCATATCTAGCACATAGAAGGAAGGAAAGACATATAAATGATGTTCTGTCCACAATAATTATAAGCTCATAATGTATTTTTCTACAACTGTGCAGACGGATTAGCATCAGGTACTTTATATGTGTGTGAAAGATTTAATTAAACAAATATTTACAAATGTTAAAAAAAACCCTGCAGGTATTACTTAGTTTTAAATGCAAGGCAGCCATATTGGATTTTAAGATTCGGGGTTTGACAGAAACCGTCGGCTAGTCTTTCAATGTCCAACTTTTAAGAAATGTTTCTTTTCAGAAGTGCCCTCTTTAAACTTATAAATATCAGCTCCAGAGTTAAAGATGGAAGTAATTTTTTACACAGCATCCTCCTTCAGCCTATGGAGCATGGTGAGAGGTTGAGGATGTTTGGGTTTATTTGGTAGGGGATAATATCAAAGAAACAAATTCCAAGTCCTGCTGTATTGTTGTTGTTTTTTTATGTGACAGAAAAGTATAAACCGGAAATGCTTGAATCCACCGAGTTGGTAGCTTTAGAAAAGGTTTAGGAGCCATTGAACATATAGATTAAAGCACCACATTGTAGTCTGGCTCCTTCGGGAGCATCATTTGAAGAAACGACAGTTTTTAAAGACTTTTACTGCAACTTTTCAGTCAAATAAATGTTCTTTTTGTTCCCGGAAGTGGTTGCAAATTCAAAAACGTGTTACTACACTTTCTAGCTGCTACTACGGAGGCTGTAAACAACTGGTTTATTCTGACAAGAGGTTAAAAAAAACCCTCCGGTTTGAGCATTTAATCAGAATACAGCGGTAAAAGTTCGCACTTTGACAGGTATGTCATAAAAAAGGGGTTTAAACGTTTTAACCCCGCGCTTTTAGTTGCTTTTCCTCTGCGTGTCTGCACACGTGAGCCGTTTCTGTCGCTACAACCCGGGGAGAGAGAACACGTTCAGACCCGCCAACAAACTTTCGGATGAATGGGCCAGCGATAACAAAAAAAAATGGACTACCAGAGAGACGTGTCTTGGTGTTCTTATTAAATTACCCAGTGAATGAAAGCCTCCTGTTCGGGGTATAAACGGCATGGTTGGGTCTGGCCAGCCTTTCCCGCAGCTGCTCCCGGGGGTTTCTCCCGACTCTTGGCCTCCGACAGTCGGCGGTTGGGCTTTCGGGTTTGCCGATGTAACTCCCCATGAGTAAATCCCGGGGGCTGAAAAGCAACGAGTCGCTGGTCAGGGCTTCCCTCCGATAAATCCCGGTTTCGCTGGGTCTTTGTCTGCAGTGTCCCTCTGTTTCCCGGTGCTCGGCTCTGTAGCTTCCGCTGCTGTTGCTCTTGGGTCTCCGCGCAGCCACCGACACGCCGGTCGTGTCCCAGCCCGGCAACCAGCGCTGGAGCGCGGCTTGGACGTTTAGCCCACCCCGGGGATTCGGGCCTAACCTGGCGGGAAGCTGTTCTCCACTGCGATAGTAAAGGGCAAAGCAGCAAACTGATAAAATTAAAGCTGCGTAGATAATGGTAGGGATACAATAAAAAACTAGAGCAATCAGGCCTAAAACAGACAAAAGCGCTAAATGTTTCTCTCTAGGTGACATGGCGGTAGCGCGCCGCCCGACGACTCTCATATCGCTTCATGCTGCTCTGGGAGGTTAGGTGCGACAGCGCCCTCTACCGAGCAAACACCCTAATCACAGTATTCAATGAAAACCTGTGCGTGTAGTCTGATTTTTTTTATATATATATATATATATATATATATATATATATATATATATATATATATATATATATATATATATATATCCGTCCGTCCGTCCGTTGTCTTCCGCTTATCCGGGGTCGGGTCGCGGGGGTAGCAGCTTCAGTAGGGAGGCCCAGACGTCCCTCTCCCCAGCCACTTGGGCCAGCTCCTCAGGAGGAATCCCAAGGCGTTCCCAGGCCAGCCGGGAGACATAGTCCCTCCAGCGTGTCCTGGGTCTTCCCCTGGGTCTCCTCCCGGTGGGACGTGCCCGGAACACCTCTCCAGGGAGGCGTCCAGGAGGCATCCTGACCAGATGCCCGAGCCACCTCAACTGGCTCCTCTCGACGTGGAGGAGCAGCGGCTCTACTCTGAGTCCTCCCCGGATGACTGAGCTCCTCACCCTATCTCTAAGGGAGAGCCCAGACACACTACGGAGAAAACTCATTTCAGCCGCTTGTATCCGGGATCTCGTTCTTTCGGTCACGACCCAAAGCTCGTGACCATAGATGAGGGTAGGAACGTAGATCGACCGGTAAATCGAGAGCTTCGCCTTTTGGCTCAGCTCTCTCTTCACCACAACGGATCGGTACAGCGCCCGCTTCACAGCAGACGCTGCACCAATCCGCCTGTCGATCTCCCGCTCCATCTTCCCCTCATTCGTGAACAAGACCCCAAGATACTTGAACTCCTCCACTAGGGGCAGGACATCCTCCCCAACCCGGAGAAGGCACTCTACCCTTTTCCGGTTCAAGACCATGGTCTCGGATTTGGAGGCACTGATCTTCATCCCGGCCGCTTCGCACTCGGCTGCGAACCGCTCCAGTGAGAGCTGTAGATCACGCCCTGATGAAGCCAATAGGACCACGTCATCCGCGAATAGCAGAGACGCAATCCTAAGGCCACCAAAGCGGATCCCCTCAACACCTTGGCTGCGCCTAGAAATTCTGTCCATAAAAGTTATGAACAGAATCGGTGACAAAGGGCAGCCTTGGCGGAGTCCAACTCTCACCGGAAACGAGTCCGACTTACTGCCGGCAATGCGGACCAGACTCTGACACCGGTCGTACAGAGACCTGACAGCCCTTATTAAAGGGTCCGGTACTCCATACTCCCGGAGTACCCCCCACAGGATCCCCCGGGGGACACGGTCGAATGCCTTCTCCAGATCCACAAAGCACATGTAGACTGGTTGGGCAAACTCCCATGCCCCCTCAAGAATCCTGCTGAGGGTGTAGAGCTGGTCCAGTGTTCCACGGCCAGGACGAAAACCACACTGCTCTTCCTGAATCCGAGATTCGACTATCCGACGGACCCTCCTTTCCAGAACCCCTGAATAGACCTTACCAGGGAGGCTTAAGAGTGTGATTCCTCTGTAGTTGGAACACACCCTCCGGTCCCCCTTTTTAAATAGGGGGACCACCACCCCAGTCTGCCAATCCAGGGGAACTGCCCCCGATGTCCACGCAATGTTGCAGAGCCGCGTTAACCAACACAGCCCCACAACATCCAGAGCCTTAAGGTACTCAGGGCGAATCTCATCCACCCCCGGAGCCTTGCCGCCGAGGAGCTTTTTAACAACCTCGGCAACCTCAGCACCAGAGATGGGAGAACCCGACCCAGAGTCCTCACGCTCTGCTTCCTCAATGGAAGACGTGTTGGTGGGATTAAGGAGGTCTTCGAAGTATTCCGCCCACCGACGCACGACGTCCCGAGTCGAGGTCAGCAGCACACCACCCCCACTGTAAACAGTGTTGGTACTGCACTGCTTCCCCCTCCTGAGACGCCGGATGGTGTCTCAGATATATATATATATATATATATATATACACACAAATATATATGTATATATATATAAATATATATATATATATATATACATATATATACACATATAAATATATATAAATATAAATATATATAAATATAAATATATATATATATATATATATATATATATATATATATATATATATATATATATATATATATACACACACATAAATAAAGGAAAATATATATATTTTCCTTTCTTTTATTATAGTTTATGTGTCTGAATGAGTGGGTTAAAATGGTTACTGAGTGTTAACTGTCTCTTTTTTTCAGGACACTCTTGTAGAAGAGATCTTTGATCTCAAAGGGTCTTATCTTATCCAGGTTAAATAAAGATGTATCTTTTTTTTCTTTTCTTGTTGCCATAGTAATACACATAAACGAGGGGGAAAAGAACCCCACCATGTAATCTGAGTGAAGTTACTCAAAAGGAAAAATACATTGTGAAAATTGATTCTGAAACGTATGTGTTTGTGCTTTTTCCTTTCTTAGGTTGATCTGAGTTTAAATATCACACGATTAAGGAGGCTCCTTTAATTTCCCTGCTCCTTAAAATAGAAGCATGCCATTCCAGTGAGGCAAATCAGAGGTAATCTTCACAAATCGGTTAACAGGTGCATTAAAAAAAACACTGCTTGGCAATATTTAAATCCAATAACAAATATTAAAATATCCAAAATGATGGCAACTATGACATACACAGAGAGGATGCTGGTCATCAATGAAAATTCAAGAAAAAAAATAAACTTGAGTCCACCAAATCTTCCTTGTTCTTTTGTTTTTATTTTACAAACCTTTATCAGGGAAGTAAATAGTGGCAGTAGGCACCATAAATCCAGATTTTGTAGCCAGATATTTATATACACTGTATAAAAATACACAACTATTTTTTTGGCATGAAATCAGACTAAACCTCTCCCGTTTCAGGTCAGCGATGATTACTATAGTTAAGAACCTGCTTGAAGTATGAGTGTCACTATCAAGGGAAACAATTCCTTTACCCAACATTGGCTGAAACATCACTCAGAGATAGAAGCCACATAAAAGGCCAGACCACAGTTTACCAATGAGTTTAGGGGGGGGGAAAGTTAATCTTTGGAGACATGTCTTGTGGTCTGATGAAACTGAAGTTTTACCATAATTACTAAAGTAACTACAAATATTCCTCTGCGTATCAGTAAGAATATGTTATTAAATTTGTCCAATCAAAGCAAACAAAACCACAGAGCCACCAAGCCAGCTCTGTAGGCCAACTTTCTCACACACATGTTGAGATGATCACTTTAAAATGTTGTCCATAAACTAATATATATATATATATATATATAGATATAGATATAGATATATATATAGATATCTATAGGTTATATATTTATAGATATATAATCTATATGTGTTTTAAACTACATTTTAAACTTCCTGATGTCTTGAGATTATCTTGAGAATTTTCCCCATATTTTGTGAAGTGCACCAGTCCTCCTGCAGGAAATTACACCCACATGATGCTGCCACTCATGTACTTCAGAGATGTGTGTGTGTTTTTAGCTGTGCAAAGATTCCCCCTTTCCCCTCTAATTATAACAATTATCAATATGCCCAGACAGGACATGCATCCTAAAAATCAAAAACTTTGTCCCTGTATGCATTTGCAAAACTGTAATCTGGCTTTTTATGCGTCTTTTGGAGTGGTGCTTGCTTCCTCTCTGAATGGCCTAGCAGCCCTAAACATTGTAAGACCTGCTTATCTGCAAATAATGACAATTTCAGCAGCTTCATGTGGTATTTCGCTATATTTCTGTCTAATACACACATTTCGACCAAAACATGTTCATCTCTGGACCTCTGAACACGTCTCCTTCCTGAAGCGTATGACAGGTGGACATTACCTTGCTGTTTATGCTTGCATATGTGTGAGCTGACGCATGTGGAAAATTTACCCAATGTTGAATCAGATGTGTGGAAGTCTCCATTTTTCTTCCAGTCTCAACTTTTCAATGATCAGGAACAAGTGTGTTTGATGTATTTGCCTTAAAATGGGAAATAGGAAGTGAATTTAGACTCTAAATGCATTACAAACTAATCAACCCCATCATTGCCGTTTAACAACACCAGCTCATGAGCCACAATACATGGTTTTAAGCATTTAATAACCACCCAAACACATTATCAGATAATATCAAGGCAAGTTGGCAGGACTAAACGTTTCCTTTTATGGATGAAAACTGGCTTAAAATGTGGTTTTTTTTGTTAACGTTATTATGAGAAAATGTTATTGATGTAGGCAAGGTTGAAAAAAAAAAAAAAAGATGCAATTTGGTTCATTTGAGCAAATAAATACATAACAGAAGAGTTCAGTTCCAAATTGGATGTTAAACGTCAAACATGAACCTTGTAAAAATGACCATCCAGAGAAAAGCTAAACAAAGCTGAGATTTAATTAAGTCTGGAAATGTCGTCACACGAGAACAGGTGAAAGCTCCTGGTTGTAGCAGCTCGGAGGAATATGCAGCAGAAAACCTCCACAGCTTCTTCACCTCTGAGGCGGAGAAATGTTCTGTACGGTCGATCTGCAGGAATAACACCCTCCACCCGTCTTAAACTGTCTGATAATCTTTCATGCAGGTAAGAGTTTAGCAGAAAACAAACGAGTAAAGGCAAGGTCAGATTTTCCCGCTGAGGGGGGAAAAAAAAAGTGCAACACGTCTGCTTGGTGGTCTGGGTTGTTTTTGTCCAACAGTCTACTTGATTTTGGTCAAAGCAGCAGCTCTCCGCTCCGTGTTCTGAAACAGAGCCCGGATCAGACTCTTCACCTCCGAACTGGAGAACTCGACGGCCAGCGGACCCTTACCATCAGCCCACCTGTGGGGATGAAGCCCAGAAAAGAGATTTTTAATACTGGGCCAATAGATACTCTGAGGCTTAGTCTAAAAAGCCCACAATTAAAATTATGCAGAAATAAATACACAGTTAATTTTTTTTTATATTTATAGTGCTTTAGAAGGAATTTAAAGTCAATGTCTAGAGCAGAACTTTTATTATTTACCCGGGCAAACTTTATGTAAAAAAACGTAATGTTTGAAATCACGGTAAAATCTGTTTCTTATTTTAACATCATCCCAGTAAATATCAGCGAATAAAGAGAAATCAACACCTGAGGTCATGCGTTTTATGCCGCGTAAGCGCTTCTTACCTGTCAACGATCTCTTGCAGGTTGGCTCGCAGCACGATGACGAGCTCCTTGAAAGTGCTCCACTTCTTCACGTAGAGCGGCACCTCCTCCTGATATCGCTTGTTTTTGTTCTCCTCGGCCAGAGGGATGAACACCAGCGGGCCTTCCTCGATGACGGTTTGGCACAGCGTGTGGAGGTGCTCACCGTCCTCAGAGGAAATGTCCTGCACAACAAAAAAAAAAACGTTAGTTGTTGATTACGGACAGTGGCTGAGCTCCAACGCATTTTTCGTGTCAAGATTCCCCATTATGTCAAATGTAAAAGGACAGATAGATAAATGACAGATAGATGGACGGAAGTTTTAGACAATGGGACAGCAGACAAAGCCTGGAAAATATCTCTTTCCTTACCCATCTCCACCTGGAAAACACTTTTAACTGTATAGTTGTTAATCACTGAACGTGAAACCCCTGAACTAAGGAACACTATCATCAGGGTTCCCACACCTTTGTGAACATCAAATTCAAGGACCTTTCAAGGACTTTCCAGGACCAATTTCCTCAAATTCAAGGACCACATGTGGCGGCATTTACCTACTGTGACCACTGAATAGGTTGCAAATTCAATAAAAGACTAAACGGCATAGAAGTTGTTGGTTCAGAAGCAATGCAACAAAGTGGACGTAATTTATAGCCTACATTGATATTGGTCATATTCATAGCCTACATTTATATCCACAGTACATGGCTATGCCATACTACATTACATATAAGATGTACATTAGCCTACCGTTTCATGGAATTTTATGGAAAAAAGTGCAGCATTGAGATGTTCAGAATTATATCAATTTGTTTCACTTTCATCTTTGATTAAGCTACTTTTTGACTTTGACTCTGAAAAGTCGCTAAATATAGCGACAAAGTCGCTGAGTTGGCAACACTGCGTGAATGTAACCTATTGGACGCACGTAGGCCTAAACCGTAGCCTACCAACTAACGAAGAAGAGCGAACGTACTTTTGCAAATTAAAAGTCTGCGGAATCAACATAATTTTAAAAGATCGTGTGGTAGTAAAATAATGACACACAAGTCGTCATCCGTGTGAACTTTCAACCCCACAAAAAAATTCAAGGACTTTCAAGGACAAGGTGTTTTATTGGCTGTTTTCAAGAACTTTCAAGGGCCTTGAATTTATTTTTTCAGATTCACAAACTTTCAAGGATTTCAAGGACCCGTGGGAACCCTGTATTATTCTTTTTTTTTCCTTATAACACACAAAACCAAGCCAACGTCAAGGTCAAAGCATCAACAAAGACAAAAACAAACCTCAAGCATCATGATTTTAGCGAGGATTTCTGTGATGGCCGTGTTGAGCAGGTTGCCCATAGCTTTACAATAGATGCTGACTGGAAGCACGTCCTGCCACACGGTGCCCAGCTGCTTCAGCTGATGAATGACCTGCAGGCACAGAAATGAACCGACGGGCAGTGAGAAGCTGTGCGTGAATGAAACAAACAATAATAAAGTCGTCAGTCTTCACTGGGAAAATGGATCTAAAAATAAGTAAAATGTTCTTAAAGTTAGTGTATTTATCCTTGATTTGAGTGGGTAAAATTGATTATCTGCCAATGAAATAAGTATTTTGACCCCTAAAATAAGATGATTAGACATCCTGCACTTGAAATAAGATGATGGAGATGAATTGTTCCTATTTTAAGTGCAAAAATCTTATTCCATTGGCAAATAGTCTTATTTACCTGCTCAAATCAAGGACAAATACAATCATTTTAAGGACCTTTTACTTATTTCTAGTTCTGTTTTTGCAGTGTTACTGCAGCCAACAGAAAAGCGATATTTGCACATTACATCCGGTTTGATAAAAACAAGTTTATAAAACCTTCCCTGTAGGATACAGAAGGTCCTTTAGTTAGAGGCTCACATCCTTACAGAAAGCTGCTGCAGAATGAAACCACAACAAAAACCTCAAGAGAACACTCAAACATCTCCTCCAACCACTCGCCTGTCGTACTGCTTTGCTGGCTGCGATGTAGTTGTCTTCATCGTCCAGGTTGCAGAAGTTGTGAGCGGTGGACAGTCTCTCGAGGAGTTCGGCTCTCTGGACGTTTAGCTGGGCTAAGAAGCACTGAGCTCCTGCAAAACAGAGGCGCCCATTGAAAACTGAGGGACTGACTAATTCAATATGGTCCACTTATTGTAGGAAAGGAAAGGTGGATGAACGAACAGATGAAAAGATGGAGAACGTAATGGATAAATTAACAAACGGACGGCAACAGATACTGATGAATTAACTGATGAATAAAATGGAGGAATAAACAGATAAAGGGATGAATGAATGAATAAATGATTGTGTGTGGATAAACGGATGCATGGCCTAATGCAGGGGAGGTCAAAGTGTGGCCCTCTGAATGATTTTGGTTGGCTCTCAAACGTGCTTTGATAAGATCCACTTTATCTGTATAGTGCCTCCTAACAAAGCCTGGCATTGACCAAATTGCTTTAACAAATAAAGAGAGCACTAAAGAAAAGTGCTAGTTAAAATGGAACCACAATAAAAAAGCTAAAAGAATATAAAAGTACTAAAAGTTAGACACCAGCTGAGGCGGTTGATGCAGATTAGGAGGAAATCTTCGCTGATGATGTGAGGCTTTTCAAAAAAAATACAGACGTGGAAAACATAAGGTGCGACACAAAGTATTCATCGTTTATCAAGCGCGTTTTTGCTTTAAATTTAGTTTCATAGCAAATAGGACCACAAACATCCAGCGACTTTTACTAAAAAGCAGATTCAGGCGTGTTTATTTATTTAACCTGGCCAACTAAAGCGGGAGTGAGCAGAATTCCAGTTTCTGCTGCTGAAAAGACACGAAATAAAACAATCAGCCCAAAACATTTAGGATATCATTTGCTGCTTTCTGACTTCTAGATGTTTTTTTATGTCTTAAGCCTACAATGATTCAGAGGTCCCTTTTCTACAGAAATCAGACTAATTTGCTTGCTTTGTTAAAATATTGGGTGTATTGTTGAGCATGTAAAATGAAAAGAATAGGTTTTGCAATTTTGATCTTTGACTTTTCAAAATGTTGTGACTCCTAAGGGCTTTCAACTTGACATTTTTGGCCCCCGTGACAAAAAGTTTGGACACCACGGGCCTAATGAACGGGTCAACAAACGGATGATGGACAGACAGATGAATAAATAAGATGGATAAAAACTTTATTCATCGCTCTGTGCGGAATCTACCTGGGAATTAAAATCCTAGCAGCAAAGAAATAGCAAGTAAAAATAACCAAATATAGATAAATATTTAAAATACAAAAGTGTAACCAGTTACTGGCTGTTCTAAGATGGTGGTGGTGGTTGGCTGAAAAAAAAAAAAAAAAAAACAGACGGATAGGCAGATAAAATAATGTGAGGTGGGTGAAGAAAACAACCAGATTACAGAACGAGTTCTAAAATAAGATTGGGATTAAAATCTGGAAATATATATTTTTATCTTGAAAACGTTTCATCCTTTCCCGTATTTATTCAATTCAATTTTATTTATATAGCCCCAATTCATGACACACGTCATTTTAAGGCACTTTCCAAAGTCAAATTCAATCAAATCCTCCAGATTGGTCAGAAAGTTTCCTCTCTAAGGAAACCCAGCAGGTTGCATCAAGTCTCTCCAAGCAGCATTCACTCCTCCTGAAACAGCGTAGAGCCACAGTGGACAGTCGTCTGCATTGTTGATGGCTTTGCAGCAATCCCTCATACTGAGCATGCATGAAGCGACAGTGGAGAGGAAAACTCCCCTTTAACAGGGAGGAAAACCTCCAGCAGAACCAGAATCAGGCTCAGTGTGAACGCTCATCTGCCTCAACTGACTGGGGCTTAGAGAAGACAGAGCAGCATATTTATCCAGATCAAGAACATATTTGAATCGACGTCCTCATCTTTCCTGACTTTGACGGGGCGCTGGACCGCGGGCTCACCCAGTTTCCTGAATCCAGGCACCATGTCAACGAAGGTCGCAACGCCCTCACTGAGGGGCTGCGGCAGGTGGGCTCTGAACAGGTGACCCAGGGTGAGCAGGTGGTGCGCCAGGTACATGCAGTTGTTGTGCTGCACGGCGGCGAGGTGAGGAAACTTCAGCAGGTTCTCCCTGGAAGGAGCAAAGAGACAAATGTTCGATCTCCACAGGGACGGAGGGCGTGTTGGGTTTATAAAGCCCGAGGTGGGAAGCGTTCTTACTTGTGGTACGTCGGCACAACATCATAGAAGAGCTGAAAAATGTTTCTCACGGTGAAGAAGAGCTGCAAGGCGCTGAGAAAAGCAGAGAGACGTATTAGGTGGGGTTTAAAAAAAATATTATTTAACTTTATTTAACCAGGAAAAAAAATCCCATTGAGATTAAAAACCTCTTTTTCAAGGGATTCCTGACCAAGAGGCAGCAAAGTAGGACTGAACGATTTTGGAAAATAATCTAATTGCGATTTTTTTTCTTAATATTGCGATTTAATGCGATTTTTTTTCCCCAGTTTAATTTATCATGTCTTTTTAAACATATACAAACAACAAATCATTTTGTTTCCTCGCTGTGCAGATTAGTTGCTAAAAGACCCGCAGCATCTAAACTCAGAGCAGAAATGATTGCGTTCTGCCTACGATATATTTCAACCAAAATTGCCATTTTGACTTTTCTCTGCGTTAACCACAAGCAACAAAAATGGCGTCTAAATAAAGACGTTTGTAAACTATTTAAAACAAGAACTTTTAATGTTTCTATTAATCAGAATATTGTTCAAGAGAACAGCTTTTAGTTGATTTGGACATCAATCCTTGTTGAACATAAAGTGCAGCCAACAAGCAAGTCTCTGTATTAAACTGATTGATCTGTACTTAATGCTTTGAATGATTATATAAACTCTAAAACAAGTAATAAAATTAGATTATCTCACTGCTGCAGCTGTCTTCCCTTCCATGTGGAGGCAAACCCACTTCAAACATTTTACCAACACCTAATGGACGTTTCTAATTCCCTAATTGTTACATAGCCAAAAATTGCAGACTCTGCGATTTGGAAATTGCGTTTTTTTTAAATTCAATTATATTGAAAATGCGATTAATTGTTCAGCCCTACAGCAAAGTTACATATTGAACAGAGATACATTAAATTAAATGACCGGTACATAAAAAAACATATCAAGTAAAACAATCAGAGATAATTGAGGCCGTTTCAGTCCCGCTGCATCTGAAGTGTGACTGCTGAACAGTAAAGTCTGTGAAACTGACCACTGTGTGGAGCTTCCAACGGCCTCGCACAGCGTGTTGACTGCCAGCTCCATCAGCTGCTGCACCGACTCGCTGATGCGACAGGCTGGCAGGCGCAGACTGCAGGCGGACAACTGCTTGGAGTTCTCCATCGTCGCCTCTTCCTTCACCACCTCCTGCTTCACTTTCACCTCTGAACTGGGAGGACGCAGCTTAGGGAGCCGCAGCTTCGACTCTGGGCTGATCTGGAACGGGAGACGGAGCCGAGGCTTACTGAGCGAAACGGAGGCTGCGGAGACTTGGAAGGGCTGTAAAGTAAGGCTGCTGCGTTCACTTGTTCTTAAGAGAAAGGGTCCCAAATATTCTAAATCACATGTGCCATTTGTGGTCCCTGTGCTGGTTTTGTGCGGCCCTTCAAATCCATTTTAATAAAAATTTGGTCCACCAGCATAGGTGGCTGATGCAAATGGAAACTTTTCATTTTTAATTAGGGCAAAATTATTATCGACTGGTTAAATTCTTACGATTGAAAATGTTAGGTGAAACACAAACTGATCTTTTTTTTTTTAATAACCACATTTTTTTACATTCTCTTTAAAATCACAGTAAATAGCACCACATCTATCCAAGGAATGTTTTCTCAAATGCAGACTTTGGTGCATTTAATTCTGATTTTAATTAATTTATTAAAATTGGCAACAAAAAAAAAAAAAAAAGAAAAATCCTGTACTGAAATCAAAAATAATGATTTTTTATTTTTAAATCAAGCCCAAAATAATTTGCGAACTGGATGACCGTCTTTTGCTGAGGCAAATGATCAAAACCCGTTTAACTTCGGGTCTACAATGATTTACACATCCCTTTCTGGATGAATTTCTGACTGATTTGTTTAAATAAAATGATCATTATTTGTACACCAGGTCAAAAATAACAAATTCAAATAACTTTTTGGTTATTTATTCATTATTTATTTATTCATTCATTCATTTTGTGGCTCTCGGGTACCTCTGACCTGACGATTTGGGCCCATGTGCCAAAACGTTTGGACACCCCTGTACTAAATCATGTTTAGCTTCTACTCCAGGCTGAAACGTGTCAAACTGATCGGTCCATTTTAAAGTTCACACAGAATTTCATATCAGCTTCTTGGCTGGAGAACGTCTAAGACAGGAGCCAGCAACCTTTTACAGGTTGAGAGCTACTTCACTGCTAGCGTTTCATAGGAAGGGTTACCAGTACTGACCGTTGAACTAGAAGAGTCAGAATTCACCTTAACTTTATGCAATACAAACACGTTTTTAATGCATTTAAATCTATGCAAGTACAAGTATAATAAAAAAGGAAGAGAAACTAAATAAAATAACATTTTAGCTGCAGCTCACTGAAGTGTTTTACTTTTTTTGAACAGGTTGAGGGCGCCACATGTGGACCTAGAGGGCCACCTGGTGCCCGGGGGCCCCATGCTGGTGACCCCTGGTTGAGGACAAGGCTGGATTTATAGCTCAGCCATGCCACCATAGCCATGGCTGTATAATTAGGCCCTCCACCCAGAGTCAGCTTTTCTTCCATTTATTGTCCTGTATTTAGTCCCATCTGTCCTCCTATTAACACTGACCTGAACGTTGCATGTTTTTGCATTAATTTTCAATAAAACAGATTGAGCTTTGCAGCTATAACAGAAAAAAAATGTCAGAAAGTGTTCTGAATAATTTTCCAAGGGACTTGATTAAAGATTTGGTGTTTAAAATAATGTGAATAATTTTCCTGATCAATGCATGATTCAGCATTTTGCATCTAAAGAACTATTTTCATACATCACAACAGGATTTTTCCCCGCATGTAGATCTTCACGCTTGTGTAAAACGTACTTTAACGGTGTTGTGCATCTTGGAGGTCATGAGTTTGCGCGCCGCCACGATGACGTCGCGGCACTTCTTGCTGGCAAAGTGGCAGTTGACGTCGCGGGCGTATTTGAGCAGGTCGGTGGAGTCGCCCTGCAGAAACTCCATGTCCGCCAGAGCCTTCTCGAACGCCTCCGTCTCTTTAATCACCTTAAAACACAGAGGAATAGATTCGGTTGAAGGAAACAAACGAACGAATCAAGGCGCCGGGTTGGAAGTGTTTTGCGGTACGTACGATGTTGTATCTTTCCAGTTCGCTGCTGTTGGTGGGTATAGAGTAGACAAGACACTCGTGGATGATGCACTTTGACATTTCCTCCCAAATCAGCTCCCCGAGGATAGCGGAGAGCTTTTTATCTCCGATGGACACATCTTGGCGACAGAAATAAACAATTGATTTCAGCCTGAGGCCATCTCAAGGACAAAAAAAAAAAAAATTACATAGGTATGCCTTTTTTTACCCAGCAGGTGTGAGTGTAGCGTATTTAGCATCAGCAGAAGTTTGGAGTAGACCTCTGAGGGCTTGGATCTCCTCTCATGGTCCTCGTCTAAGCACTCCAGGCTCAGGATGATTCCCTCGCCTTGCTGCTTTGATACAGTCAGTATAAGAGACGCGTACATGACCAGCGGCTTCAGCATGTTCTTCAAAAGGACCTGACCTGAAAAAAAAAAAAACGAGAAGACGTTCTAGGCTTGAATACGCAGTAAAAAGGTCGTCCAAAAACAAAGAGCCATTCGCTGGCTTCAGATTTCCTAGTCAAAGTTCAAGAGTTTGGTGATAAATTGAAGTCAAAAGGGGGTGACTGGATGGTCAGATGACCAAAATAATGGATAGATGGACAGACGGATGGATGGAAAGAAGGATGTGTAGCTGGAGGGATGAATAAGCGGACGGATACAATCTCCTTTTTCCACGCTTATCCTGACCTGAAAACCTGCATCGCTCCCAGACTGTAAACTCTGACCCACACCAAACAGCTACTAGTTCAATTCTGGTCATGCCTCCATGTGCAAAGCTGCGCTGAATAAGAGAAAAGCCGAACTAGTTGCAGGAAGATGAGCCGTGCCGCTTGTTCTTACTGAAGAGCTTGATCTTGCTCTGAAGGTCTCCCTGGACAGCGAGAGCTTGCAGGATGGAGCAGAGCAGAGGGGTCGGCTTCGGCTCGTCGTCTTTGCTGCAGGCGGCGCTCAGCACCAGGTCTACCTTGTGGAAGGCCGTCGGACCGGCAGCGTCTAAAGAAACACGTTCAGCCGTCACTACTGCTGCTGTCCAGCCGGATAAACGCCGGAAGCAGCTTGTGAACAGTCTGTGTAAACAGTCTCACCCTTGGAGGACGGTAGTCTCCAGACGACGAGGCGCTTCCACTCGTCCCCCAGGTGATAAATCAGATTCTCTCTCTGCACCGTCAGCTCAGAGCTCAGAGAACTGAGCAGCGGCAGCTCGGATGTTTTCCAGTCCTTCAGCGAATCCACGCTTTTCCTTGCCTGTACAGGAAGACCATCCACACGTAAATGACGCTTTATTCAGTTAGATTATTAAAACACAAAGCAACTTTAATCGACCACGGTTTTCACATTTTTAGAAACTCAGTTTCAAGAAGGTCCTGAGTTTAAATCCTCTTTCTGCGCAGTCTGCAGTCTCCCTTTGAACGCTCTGGGTACTCCATGACTCCCAGGTTACCAAACTAAAACCACTCTTGTGTAAACATGACCATGAGATAATAATCGGTTTATTTATCACAACTCTGCATTGCCCTCTGTGCTGGGATCAGTTACGCCTCTTATGTCCTTTTAGCTCATTTAAACTGATGCATGCAAACATCTAACCCGTTCTCTCTTCCATCCACTGACGGCCAGTGGCCCAAAGAACAGATTTTAAAATCCTTCTCTTGCCGGTCTTGCTTCTACAGACCTCTGTGACTTGCTTCAGTCTGGCATGGGCCTGTCGATTAGCTGACCAGCTTCTGTTGTAGGGCTGCACAATTTCGTATTTGTAATATAATCACGATTTTAAAAAAACGTCCAAATCTGAGAGGTCTGAAACTTTTTTGGTTACATAACAATTAATGGATCAGACGCGTCCTTTAGGTGTCTGTAAAATGTTTAAAGTGGATTTACCTCCATATGGAAGGGAAGAAAGTTGCAGCAGTGAGATAATATAATTGTATTATTTGTTTTAGAGTTTACATAATCAGACTTTTTACCAGAAACTTTCAGGAACCTCACCACAGCATTAAGTACCGATCAAACTGTTTAACACATAGACTTCTTTGTTGGTTGCCTTTTATGTTTAACATTGACATCCAACTCAACAAGATATTCTCTTGAATAATAATATTCTGATTAATAAAAACAGGAAAATTTCTGGTTTTAAAGAGTCCTTGTTTATAAGCATATTTATCTACAGGCCATTTTTGTTGCTTGTGGTTAATGCAGAGAAAAGTATCTAAATATATCTTATATATTTTGGATAAATCTTGCAGCCTTACGCTGTTGATTGTACCCAGACTTGAGCTGAAGCTCAGAGATCGTTCCTTTTCATTCATGGCTCCTGATTACAGAAAACAATATACGATTAAAAATCTTTCTTCTGCTGCCGTTTTTGAGTCTCTCTTGGAAAAAAAAACTATTTTCTTTTAACACAATCCAAGCTGTTTGAACTGTTGTCATTTTACACAGCGTAGTTTTGTTTTATTTATCATTTTATTGTTGTTTTGTCCTGTTTTAATGTCTTGGTGTGATCTTTTTTAGTACTGTTCAGCACTTAAAAAAACAAACAAACAAAAAAAACGGATTAACTAATGTGCCTTACAGATAAAATGGATTTGGAAAACATGAACACATTTAAAAAAGCTTGGATATAGAGTTTCCAGGCCTTGTCTGTATGACCGAGCTTTCGTCTGGCATAAAAAAGAAGATTTTCTGTCTCAGTTTTGGTATCTGGGCAAACTTTTAGATCAAATCTGTTCCAAACACTCTGAGAACATTGATTTGTTAAGTGAGATAAAAATGGTCAAGTTTGAAATGGTTGATAGTTTTATTATGTTTGTAAAAATAGAAAAAAAAAAAAAAAAAAACCTTCTTTGGCATTTAAACTAAATCCAGTTAAATGAAGCACATGTCCAGTTTAAAAGCCCTTAAAGTTATCCTTAGGCCAAAACAAAAACAAAAAATCCGTGAAATGTCACCTTTTCTTTATTTTTCAGTAAAGTTGTCAGTTCTCAATCAGGATCCCAAACATCAAAACACTGGTGTGGCAAAGCAGAGACAAGGGACGCCCTTCAACAGTAGTTTAACTTTGAAACTACCTGACGTTTCATAGTTTCATACTTTTGTTTTCACAGATTTAATTTTATTGATAAAAACCCATTCGAGACGTTTCCAGACTGCGCCTGTACCTCAGGTTTAATCTGAGATTGAGATTCAGTGAAAGCAGCAGCGGCCTGTGTGGAGCTTTTTGTGGAAACTCAACACATGAAAAATCCTGCCTGTGTTGCTGTACAGTTATATTTTATAATACACGGCAGGATTACCAAAGGACTGCAGAGGCTTTTATTTTTATTGCAAACAAATCCTGCCTGGAGGCTGTGTGAGTAATTTTATTACTTTTAATATAATCCAGTGTGGAAGGAGCAGCTCTTACCGTTCCTAGATGGGTGGCGGCGTCCACATACTTCTTCTCCTGTAGTGCTTTGTTGAAGTCCTCCATCGAACTGTGAAACTGCGTCACAAAACATTTATGTCAACACGACGAAACGCCCCAACATCCGATTCAACAAAATAAAATCTACCTCTTTTAAGTGTTCGAGCATTTTTATGACCGTAGTGTTCTTCTCCAGCTGCTGCTTCAGCTTTGTGTATTCGTTCGCCGCCACGTGGATGTTTTTCTGCACCTGAAGCCACGCAAACAAAAAACATAACAGCCACAGCTCCGTCTCCGTCTGAACTCTCCGTGGTTTAGACTAAAATTCACACGTACCTCACATTCTATGCAGTTTTTAAGAACCTCCATCTCTTTGGAAACTGCGTCGACCTGCTGCATTAGGTCCTCTGATGCCTGAAGGTTTGGTAAAAACTCGCTGTACTTCTTGTTTATCATGTCGCACACTTCCTCCTGAGGAAGAGCACAGAGAGCTTTGATACACCGGACAACCCCGTGCAGCTTATCAGATATTGCTTCAAATTAGTAATAATTCCATTTCTCACAAAGAAAATAACCTCCATATAAGCTCTAAAAACAAAATACTGAATGTGGATTCCTGATCTGCAAACAAAGACCTAAACTGACAGGCCAGAGAAGGACAACATTAGTCAGAGAAGCAGCCAGGAGGCCAACTTTTAGTCGGTCATTCACTCCACAGTTCTGGCCTTTATGGAAGCCATATTCACCATAAACCATGTAAAGGTCTTCATTCATAAAGAGGGTGTCGGGTAAATGTGTATGGAAACGCTCCCCGAGGTTTGAAAAGCCCCGGGCTTCTGAGAGGCAATAAAAAAGAGCCAATTCTCAACAATCCACAGATCCAAATGTATACATCATCATTTTCTTTTTAAATTATTTTAAAACCTAAACGTAGAAATAAAATGATGGTCCTTTAACAATGACCCTATAGTGGATATTCATCAAAAAATATCAATTTGTCTTTTTTCAAAAGGTCTTGTAACATTAGCGGCTCAAAAGTTTGTGGTATAAATTGTTGTTTTGCTTGTAAAGGTTGCGGACCTCTGGGCTAGAGGCAGCAAACAGCTTGAGGCTTGGGCTTGAGTTTCACCTTCCAACAACGCCGCACTGCAAAAACGGAACTAAAAATAAGTAATATTTTCTTTAAATGAGTGCATCTGTCCTTGATTTGAGCAGGTAAATAAGATGATCTGCCAATGGAATAAGACTTTTGCACTTAAAATAGGGACAACTCATCTCCATCATCTTATTTCAAGTGCAGTATATTTAATTATCTTATTTCAGGGGTGAAAATACTCACTCGATGGCAGATAATAATTTACCTGCTCAAATCTAAGACAAAAACACAGGCGTAAAAAACCAAGCGCTTCGGCATGCAGACATCTCCTCCAAACATTTTTTTTGAAAGAACGGATCACTCTCGGGGCGCTTGGTGAACTCCAGCGTGGTTCTGTGAGAGGATGCCGCCTCTGCAACAAGTCCAGTCGTGAAAATGTCCTAAATGTCCCACAATCTAGTGTCGGTGGAAGCAAATGGAACGACAGCAACTCAGCCGCAAAGCGGGAGGCCACATAAACCGATGGAGCGGGGTCAGCGAATGCTGTGGGACACAAAGCGCAGAGGTCAGCACTTTTCTGCAGAGTCAATTGCTTGCTACCCACCTCCAGACTTCATGTGGCCTCCAGATTAGCTGAGGAACAGCAAGTGGAGAGGTTCAGCTGCACCGAAGCCATACATCACCAAGAGCAATGCAAGGTGTGAAATACCTGGGTACTGGCATCTAGGGAGTGGCAGATTGGGATTCTCCATCTGGCAGTCTGACTACTGTAATTGTCTGACTGTGTTAAACCAAGTGTAAAGTTGGGCAGAGGGAGGATTCTGGAATGGGATTGTTTTTCAGGATCTTGGCTTGGCCCCTCAGTTCCAGTGAAAAGATCTCCGAATGCTTCAGCAGACCAAGAGATCTGGGATAACTCCGTACTCCCACCTTTGTGGGAACAGGTTGGAGAAGCCCCATCCTCCTCCGTCATGACTGTGCGCCAGAGCACAAAGCCAGACCCATGAAGACATGGACGCGAGCGTTGGTGCGGATGAATTAGAGCTGGAACTGAGAGCCAGGCCTTCTCATCCATCATCGGTGTCTGACCTCACAAATGGGCTTCAGGAAGAATGAAAACAAACAAGGAAAACAGCCTTCCTCCCAGAAGAGGTGAAGCTGTTATAGTTGCCAAGAGTGGCCCAACGTCAGACTCCTCCCCATGGATGGATTAAGTCTGGGATGAAGGATTGTAGAGTCTAGTTATGTTAAATTTATGCAAGTAAATATGCAATTGTAAAAATGTAACAAGTAATAATAATTAAAAAAAACAAGCATGCAGAGTGGATTCAGTTAACATAAGAGGCTGAAGAAGGTGCCTTCAAGCACATCCACACCGACAACCCGCACACACACAGCCCCCAGCAACAAGCACCTGAACGCTCCACTAAATGTCACTTTGTACATTTTAAACCCCCATGGCCGCCCTGTCGGTGAACTGAATTGTGTTTCCTGACGCCAACAACCCCCTTCCCGGGTCTTTATTACTTTAAACGTCCCGGCAGAGCTTAGCTGACAGTCACGGGAGTCCACTGCTAACCGAAGCTCAAACTTTATCCCACACTAAAAAGCTAGCAGATGCTAACGCTCGTCAGTGCAAACACTACCTTGGTATCGTCCACCTTCCGGGACATCTTGCTTATTTTGCTGGCCAGGTCCTCTTTCTCCAGCTTCCCGGAGCTGGCGAGCACCTCGGTTACGAACGAAGCCATCGCGGAGAGCGACGTTATAATGTTTTAACAACACGGTGACACATCAGCAGAACAACTTCAACCGTCCACCCGCCCGGCGCCAACCGCTACAGCCCGCCTCTCTCCGCTATTTCCTCTGTTTAGTTTTGGTTGAGGTCGGCGGGCGCAGGCGCACTACTGCCCCCTAGTGGCACGAAGTTTGGGGCCTCTTCTTCTTTTTTCTTCTTCTATAGTATTTTCTGGCAGTTTGCAAACTTTGTGTGTTACCGTCATCAACTGGACGGAGATGTAATTCAGAAATTAATTTTTCCTATATATCTTTAAATCTTAAAATAACTAAATTATATATATATATATATATATATATATATATATATATATATATATATATATATATATATATATATATATACTAAATCCTCTCAACTAATTTTGCATCTTTTACATATTTAATAAGTGCTTGATTTATATCATGTGATTGATGTTTCCCTAATAAATTAGCCATAATTACTGAACTCCCCATTACCCTTTCCAGTTCTTGCCTCTCTTTTATGTATTTTCTACAATAAATCAATGCACGTTCTACTCCTTCTGTTTCCCCACAACACAATAAGAACAATCACCTGATGGATGTTTCCCTATTAATTTCAAACCACTATTTAAACTAGTATACCCAATCCTCAACCTGTTAATCCTATTTCCTCTCTCCTATTCATCATACTATTATTTCTTATAATTACCTCCTTCTGTATTTTATGTAAATGCCTTCCTCTTTCTTCTAAATTCCATCTCTCCTGCCATATATTTTTTTTATCTTTAATAATTACTTTTATTTCTGCTCTACTTAGTGGGACATCATATTCTATTTCTCTTGCCTTAACTGCTTCTTTAGTCAACTTATCTACTTTTTCATTACCTACAATTCCCTTATGTGCTGGAACCCATGTGAATTGAATACAGAGTTTGTGTTGCTTTATACCATATATCAAATAACTAACTTCATCTAAAAGATCTTGACGCCTTTCAGATTTTCCACTCATAATACTGGTCAGACAAGACATAACTACCTTACTAGGCTTCACCTCCAGCATCCATTGCAATGCGAAAATAATTGCCAACTTCTCTGCTGAAAAAAATTATAAATTATCACTTGTTCTTTTTATGAAAAGTTTTGTTTCGGAATATAAACTGCTACTCCTGTTTTACCATTTTCCTCTTTTGATGCATCTGTAGATATTTGAGTCATATTTTCATACATTATTTCTAAATACTGCAGAATAATTTGATAGATACAAACCTTCGCAGGACAATTTTTTTGGTTTTTAAATTTACTATTGGCATTTCAAATAACCATGGAGGAATTTCAGATTTAATTACAGTTTTACAGCATGCTATGTTATTTATACCCAAATTATCTGCATAAATATTTCCTTCCCATCCAAAACTCCTTATGTTATGGCCATACTCCCAACATTCTCTGAATGTTGGGGCTTCTTCTTCTTTCTTTTTTTTTTTTTCTTTATTGGCGGTAAAAACCCTCCGGTCCTCTAGGTGACGGTAACTATACCTGAAGTTGGTTTGCCAACCGCCAGTAAAATGTTAAACGAAGAAGAAGAGTTTTCAGATTTACATCCAACACAGTAGATGGCGGTAGTGATCCAGAGAGATAGGGAGTACGCCTTCGTGTTGCACGAAGAAAAGACTACCCAAATCTCCAAGGCAACGACAACAATCGGTCTGCCGTCGTGTTTTCTGCTGAACGGTTCAGAGTCGAAGTGCTTACTTACCGCATCGTGTATTTTAGGGGTTTTTTTAGTTTGTTTTTTTTACCTTCCATCTTGGAGTGTATCTGGTTAACAAATGTCGAGTTTATGCGAGTGTTTTATCAGGCTAGCGTAGCAGCAGCGAACCAGAAGCCTGCGGTTTGTGAATGTTTTGCTAAATAAATGGCAGAGTGCTGGAACACAGACACCGGGGATGCTGTTTATCGCTCCCGGGATGCCGTCAAGAACCTAAGGATAAAGTGAGTAGCTATAGGCCGCCGTTAAGCCGTGCTTTCTTCTTGGGTCGGTTTTCACGGTAATCACGTTTATGGTCCCACTCCAGAGTCCGTATACAGAGGGTGACCTCCACCGCTGCCATTTCTCAGCACCTCCAGCAACAGGTTCTGGCCCAGAAAGGCCGGGAGGGCATTGAGCTGGAGACCCTCACGTCACACGGCCAGACAGGTACACGTAGTTACTGGAAGGAGAGGACAATGGTGGCTCCCATAATCACAGGGTCTTTAAGTATTTAGGCCCTCATATTTAAAAGAGTCACTTCAGTCATTTTTTATTTCCGTTGTTTTTGTTGACAGGCGATAACGAAGAGGAGGTGGTGGTTGGCTGGCAGGAGAAACTCTTCAGTCAGGTAGAGGTTTTAGCAATGTTTGTCCCACTGATAACTAAAGCAAGCGTCAGGTGTAGTAAACGCCGCTCAATTGTTCTTTTTGGCATTCGGACACAGATTCTAAATATTTCACATAGGGCTGGACGGTATTGAAAAAAAGTATGTTAATAAAATAGAAATCACATTGATCGATGTCGATAATTACCATCTAATTCAAAAGATATATTTTAAGTGCAGCCCTGGTCATTTTAAGCTGTTGCTTAGTGATCTATTTTTACATTAAGAACACACAAACACTGAATTCAAACTCAACCCCTTATTTCAGCCAATTTTTTAAGGTTTTTTTTTAACTCGTAAATGTGGGGCTGTCTAGATTTATTCCTTACCAGAAACTGCACTTATTTTAATTGCATTTTACACATTTTTTTTTTGTTATTTTCTTTAGTTTTTCATTTATTTATAATTAAAAAAATCAGTATTGCTAAAATATATATTATACATCCATATATCCAATTATGTCAATAAAAAACACATGCTGTCGTAGGGTCTGCTAATTGTCTGACATGACCTCCTTCACCCTCATGTTTCTGTGTTTGTGGTTCCAGTACGAAGTGGAGCTGTTTCAGAACGAGGCAGCCTGTCAGACCCCTCTGGACCGCCAGTACCACACAGAAATCAGGGCCCTCAACAAGGCCAAAGGCCGACGCAATCACAGGATTTTCACGTACACCGATCATGACCGCTACACCAACTGTCTCCCGCTCCACCAGCTGGTGAATTCTGTTATTTATTGCTTCGCTCTTGATGAGTAAAATACTCTCTCAGAAGTTGGAACAAATTAGTTTCAACTGTTTATTTTGTTTTACCCTGTATCTCCATTTGATACAGGGTAAAATTGTATTCACAAATGGTTTCTGTAACACTGAATCTTTTCTATCCTGAAAGCAGCAGAATGATTTGGTGTCCATGACCAAATCGAAGCCCACCTTCCTGGCTGAGAGGATGGCCAGCGTCAGACACAGACGGCAAGAGAGGCGCACCATGTAGGTGGAAGTTCAGCTCATGCAAACAGAAGAAAATAAATAAATACGGCTCAAATGTTCATCTGAAAAAAGCTGATGTGAGCAGTCCTGTGTTACAGCAAAGTGTTGTTTTCACAGCGATAGTAGCATCCCTAAGTCAAGAATCATCAACTGGGATCCCACAGAGGAGTTTGTGAAGAGCAGCCGTGTGGTGAACAATGCCATGCAGACCATGCACATCATGGGTGACTTGGGCCCACCTGGAAAGTAAGACCATAAGCTCCTATTCAGAGCTCCCATGTCATACCCTGTGTCGGAAATAAGGGGAAAACACACATTCACTGGTCTAAACTTTTAAGTGAGAATTACTTCATCATGACTGTTATTTCATCAGTCATATGTTGCTTTAAATATTTATGACAGGGACAATTAGTCAGGTGGAGCTGGCTGACCTATTAGTGAATGTGTAGCGTCTTCATTAAAGGTGCCATGACATCATAGTAAAAAACAATTTCATGTAGTTGATATTGCTGCATATATGAAATTCTCCAAAGAATTTCATTAAAAAAAAAAAAAAAACATCAGCTTGTTGTCCCTCCTCAGTAAAAGGGCTGGTTGCCATAATGATATGCAGCTCTACCAAGTTGACTTCACTCTGATTGGCTACAGCCATATTTGGAAAACCTGTCATATGCGCCCCCCCTACCACCCACCCACCCCACCATCATATTTAGAAACTGACCTGTTTTCCGAGTTCAAGTACCTGAATGCTTTTAAAATCACCACTTTTCACCAACCAGCTCGCTGTGAATATTCTTATTTTCTGCACTTGCTGTCTCAGGTTGGGCCAGAAAGAGAACGAGTGTTTGCTGGCAACCATAAAAACCGACGGCAATGGAACCATCATTGTTAAACCCGACTTCAACAAAGGCAGAGAGCCCTACAGGCAAGTTCACAGCACATCATTATACAAGGAAAGACATACAATCCCTCTTAGTTTTCTACCTGTGGTCACAAAGTCTCTACATTTGTTAGTTGTTATCTTTCCTCAAAAGATTTGCAGCTATACTTACAACAGATGGAGCTTTAATAAAGGGCTATATACTGTACAACAGCATGCCAAATGTTCATATTTTAATTTTTAAGACAATATATTTCATAATCGCATATTATTTTCCTTTTACTTCATATTTATTTGACACATTCTCTCAGTCTGTTCCATGTATCGCAATAAAATACAATAAAGTTCCAGGTGTAACATATCAAAAGGTGAAAAACGTCAAGGCGTATGAATACTTTTGCAAAGCACTGCAATAACTGAAATAAATGTTGTTCTCCCTGACTAATAATGAGCTTGGTTTATCCATCTTGTAATAAGCGGTGGATTACATTTTTTTGCAATTCAAGAAAAACCGAGGCAAAGTAATTGCATTCAGATGGATGTTTGCGCTGTTGTGCAGGATTGTGACGGAGGGGGAGAAGAGAGAAGTGTGGCGTCTAACTTTGGAGAACGTGTCCATGGTGATGAAACCAGAGGAACGAGACCGGGAGCAGAACATGTACAGAGATGTACGAGATGGTTTGTGTTGATGTGCCGCATCGCTGGAGTCAAACAACCAGTACTACGATATTAACGCGCTCTCTACTTTGTTTGCTTGCAGCTGTACGGCAGACACAAGGAGTACCTCAACAGCCTTGTAGGGCAAGACTTTGAAATGGTAAGAGAGATATTAACAGCAGAAAAGCGGGATCAGATCTTAACAGTGGATTATAAAATTTCTGCACTCTGTCCTTCAGCCCCCTGTCGGTATTCTACGTTACCTTCTGCATGGAGAGATAGGTGAGGGAGAGCTCTATATATAACAGAAACCTCTCAGATTCAGATTTAGAAATTATAACCCCGACACACGTATGTTTCTTCTTTCCAGTGTCAGCTAAAGGTTTTGAATATGATAACCTATACATCAACTTTTTCATGGAGCTGCCCAATAGTGAGTCACCTATAGCATGTGCTCTTTCTGTTTTTCATGGTGTTGACATTCAATTTTACCTTGTTACTTTGCTTGAAATGTGTTGAAGACTGGTCCAGCTTGCCGTTCCAGCCTTTGTCGGGGGTTACCCACACCTGCAGGACCAAATCATTGGGGAAGGTGGGTATTTTAGTCAATATTTTTATTAATAATAAGTGTTTGTTAATGCCTACCTTTTGAAACCTGCCAACAGGAGAACGTAGCCTTCTTCGGCTATCCTTTCAGCTTTGAGGCGTTCTACATGAGCGAGAAAGAGAGCGAAGGTCAGTAGCCCTCAAGCAAAGTTTTGTAAAAAATAAAAATTTTGTCATCTTGAATGAACGGCTCAAAAATGGGGGTTAAAACATGAAGGAGGATCGCCACGTCCACAGTAAGATGGATATTTTGTAAAACAGAATTCTGCTCTGTTTACATCCCTCTACACGCAAATACAGCTTTGGGTGAGAGATTTTTTTTAAATGCACCCTAAAAGGAAGAATTTTTTTCAAAACTACCTTTGTGGTGTCTGCGTGTGGGCTGGAGTTTTGCAGATGTGGAGAAGCTAATGGGAGGAAATGAGAGGAGAATTAAGTCAAAGTCAGAGAAAACATGATCTACAGGTATTTTTGGAAAATAATTAGCCTAACGTTGGTTTAGCCTGTTGGAGAGGTTTGCAGCGGCACAAAACGACTTTCCTCAGGAACGGCGAGGGATTTTAATCCCCTCCCCTTTATGTCTGAGGATCTTTTTTTTGTGTTTTTATTTTGATGCAGTAAATGGCAACCTATTGGCCACCCCTGGTGCAGCAAAGGTTTTACAGCATTTCTGTCCTGAGTCTCGCACACCCTTTACGTGACGATTTTTTTTAAATACAGAGAAAAGATATCCATAAAAAAAAATATGCAGACTAGTGTACCCGAGATTGTAAAACATAAACAAGTAAGGATTTCTAAATGTAGGTAAATATTTGGCCTATCCTTGTTGCAACATTGCCAGAGCACTGAACTTAGATCACAAGGGGAGAGGATCATTTAGTCTGAAAGAAGAAGAAAAAAAAATAACAACACCATAATGTCACAGGAGGAAGAACTTGTGCAATCTTTTGCTGCTTATTGTGATAAAAGTTGAGATAAAAGTCTCAATATTCACACACTATATGTAATTAAGGTGCATCTTAATGCCTCCTTCTTTTATATCGAGCACCAGGTAAAAGGTGTTTTCAGATATACATATTTTTCTTGGCTAAAATAAAATAATGACTGGCATACCTAAAATAGCAAGACAAAATAGAAAAGAATAGAATAATCCTTTATTTATCTCACTGGGAAGGTTTGATGTATCAACAGCAAACCTTCCCAACTGATGTCCACATAGAAAGCACACAGATATACCAAGGAATTGGTCATAATACTGAAAATAATAAATGTCGCTGTAGCCGTATATTGGGAAATTCAGATTATTTGTGCTTGTATAAGTTTCACTGACCCATACATTTCTGTTTTAAATTTCAGAATTAATTCCCCAGTGGCCAGTGATTTACTTTAAAGTCCTGTCCCTCGACGCATGGCAGCGTTACCGAACTGAAGGCTACGGCTATCTACTTTTTCCCGCCATGCCTGGTACGATGCCTCAGCTGAAAAAAACTTAATTTTTCATTTTTTGAGATGATTCCTTTATTGTTATGTATGAAAGTCTTTATGTTTACAAACTTGAGAAAGTCTGCCTATACATTACCTGAATGTAATGTTATACTTACAATATACTATATTTATTTCCAGCTCATCTGAGCAACTTTACAAAAGTCCCTAAGTACGATAAATTAGTCTACTAATAAAATAGTAATATAATATAGTAATAATAGTAAATAGTAATATCATCTTTATTGTCATTGAAACATATATAAAAGGTCAGAGCACAAATTAACCACTGTTTTGTCCTCGTCGTCTGTTATTTATGGTGTGTGCACCAGGAAAGCACTTGGTGACGTGCCACACGTGGAGACCTGTTCAGACGGGGACAGTCTCTGCTTTGAGGCGCTTCTTTATCGGAGGTTCTGCAGAACTTGAAGACAGCAGCTACGTCAGAATACCAGGGACGTTCAAGGTAGACTCTGGGCTGGTAAACTGTGTGTAGAGTCCAGTTCAAAACATGTGAGAAATCTTCCAGTTGCATAATGGATTGAAATGGATCTGTAGTCCTTTGATGGTAGTCACATGATGTCTCTTAACAGTTTGAATAACATAGATGAGATAGACACGTTCATTCTTTATCTCTAAATTGAAAGTCAGATTCAGAGTTTTGCTACTGAAGATTTTAAACCCTCAATGTTTAGATGTTTAATGTTTTATTTGTGTTTGGCTTCAGGGAGAGAGGCTGAGCCGCTTTGGCTTTTGCACTGAAACCACAGGAAGTGTTACCTTTAGTCTGCACTGCATCCAACAAGCCAGGTGAGTCTGGAGCGCGGCGAAGCAGTGGAATCCTTAAACATTTCTTTAAATCAATGTTTCGCTTATTTCTAAAACAGATATGGGGGATATAGTGTCTTTCAAAGGTATTCGCCTCCCCTCCGTTACATCCTGGAATTGAAATGTATTGTTTGAGAGTTTGCATCTTTTAATTTACAGAACATGCCTGCAGCTTTAAATATGTATTTTTTTGTTGTTGATGTGAACCAAACCACTAGGACAAACACCCAGAAAACTTCAGCTTGTATAAATATCCCACTTTGTGCGCAGTTTACAGCCATTCCAGCTGCAAGTGGCTTTGGATCAGTCACTAGCCACATCTGGGATTTTTTGCCCGTTCCTCAACACCAAACTGTTCCAGCTTCTCTACTTTGGGTGGTTTTTGATTGCGAATGGCCATCTTCTGTCTAAACACAGATTCTCAATTGGATTAAGGTCTGGACTTTGACCGGGCCATTCCAAAACGTTTTCATGTTTCCTCGTAAAACATTATAGTGTTGCTTAAGCAGTATGCTTTGGGTCATTGTCCTGCTAGAAGGTGAACCTCCATCCCAGTCCCAACTCACAGGCAGGCTGACGCTGGCTTTGTTCCACGATGTCTCTGCATTTACCACCGTCCATCTTTCCTTCGACTTAGACCAGTTTCCCAGCCCCTGCTGCTGAAAGACATGTACACAGTAGTTAGCAATGGTGTCCTTGGGGCAATGGGATATGTTGCGTTTGTTCCAGACGTAGCGGGTTCCTTGGTGGCTGAAAAGTTGAATTGTAGTCTTATCTGACCAGAGCACCTTTCTCCATACATTTGGTTTGAGTTCCCCACGTGACTTTTTTTTTTTAGCAAACTCAAAACAGGCCTTCTTATTTTCAGCAATTCTTATTTTGGCTCTGTTTCTGGCCACTCCTCCATGAAGCCCAGCTCCTTGGAGCGTACAGCTTATTGTGGTCTACGGTTAGATCCTCAGGTCTCTGCTGTGGAGCTCTTTGGTCTTTGTGCTGCCTTTCTTGTTGACGCCCTCCTAGCCCAGTCTGGCAGTTCTGGTGGGCGGCCCTCTCTAGGTACCGTGTTGTTCTGGTACCATGTGCTTTCCATTTGAAAATGATGGATTTGATTGTGCTATGGCGGGAACATCAAAGATTTGGATATTTATTTATAACCCCACCCTGACTTGTTCTTCTCAGCAACTTTGTCCCTGACTTGTTTGGAGGCCTCCTTGGTGTTCACGGTGTGATGCCTTTTGCTTAATGAAGCTGGAGCGTCTCAAAAGGTGTTTACACTGACAGATCATGTGACACTCAGGTTGACTTAATTTCACTAATTAACTTTTGGAAGGTAATTGGTTGCACCAGAATTTTTTAGGGGCTCCATACCAAGGGAGGTAAACACATATGCAGATGCCAGTTTTTAGTTTGTCTATTTTAGTTCACCACCATGTCTCCAAACCAGTCATTCGACTCCATCTATCCTAGGATCATAACTGTGAATTAGTGGAGTTTGCTACAGTGCCTTGCAAAAGTATTCACCCTCCTTGGCTTTTAACCATTTTTTTTTTTACATTCCAACCTGTATTTTGTTAATAATCTTATTTTATGTGATAGATCTGCACAAAGTAGGGGGGTAACTCATTTATTACATGGGTTGCACAGATGATGCGTATCCCGTGCGAACAAGGCTATAGCTGCAGCTCTCAGCCAGTGGGCTGTGCAGATTTTTTTAACCTCCATTAACATGCTGCTCACTTTGTGTTACGCCACTTTGGTCCTCGTCCAGCCTACTTGAGAAATGGGCCTGAGTGATTAATACCCCAGGGAAACGGGAAGTCTTAGAGGACTAATTTAAAATTTCTGGACGCTCTGATTTAAAAAATGATTCACGCTCTGTCACACATAGTAGAAGATCCAGAAAGAGTAAAATTATTAAGAATCAGGCCATTTAAGTAATATTAAAGTATTATATGCAATACACTCTTTAGTCATAAAACTATATAAATAAATGTTTGAAAGTCTGGTTTTATGTTTGCACGTCTGGTTTCTTTCAGGGCATTTGTTGATGCTGCACATCTGAAGAAGCGGAGACAGAAAGCGGTCGACCAGCTCGGAGGTTTCAGCCAGCAAGGAACAGTCTGCAGCATTCTGGGTAAAACTTGCTCAATTTCAGTTTTGATTCTGAAGAATCTGTGCTTCGGTTGCTGAGACCCTTCCTTGTATGCCACAAAAAAAAAAAAAAAAGAAACAGCAATGTGTGACAGTTAGGATAACTGACATCTGAAGAATACTTTTTTTAATGCTCAGGCTTCTTGCACAACAAGTGAATGTCTGTCAGGGATAAAAGGTATTTTTTTCAGTGATAAATGGTTGTGCAATGCAACCTTTAGGTGCTGTAGTTCATAATATTTTTTTATATAAAATGTTTTATTTAAAACTTAGATCTAACAGCTTCACATGTTCATTTCTAATGATTTTTATTTAAAATAATCTAAGAAAAAAGATACGTTGGCAACAGGGATGGAAGCTTCGTGCCAGTTCAGTAAAAAGTCTTAGATCTGATGGTTTAAAATCATTTTAAAGTGTCTTATACACATTGTTGCAGATAAAATGTAATTATATGTTTTTGTATCTGTTTCTTTCCTATTAGAGGCCTACCAGAGGGCTCATAAAAGGCTTCAAGAGGCCAGAGAAAGTCTTCCAAGAGATGTCCTTAACTCTTCTGCCCAACTCCAGATGGAGTCTTCTGCATAGGAGTCAGAATTAAGCAGAATGCATCACCACTGTGATAATTACTTATAATGATTAGTGCACTTCTATTGCACTAAAGCACAACATGATGTTTTTCACAGCTCATATAGAGACAGAAATGTGGGCGCCAGGATTGGTTAAAAGTTTGGTAAACTAAAGGAATGTCAAGTTGCTTGCATTCCTTATTTTCCCTTTGGTATTAAGTTATTTCACATGTAATGTTAGTCTTTGATCAAAAAGGGCTTATTTTTTAAGACAAATTGTACTTTCTTTTTTTTTTTACTTTATTTACTTTTTGTACTCAATTTTTATTCAATGTGTACAATTATGGGTCTTTTATTTGTGTGAAATAAACAGGTAACAGCAGCAGTTTGCTTATATTTTGTGTACTTATTTCTTAGTGAATGAAGCCACTTTTAACCTGTTGTCCTTAAAAAATATTTAGCTCAATAAGTTTCACACTGATAACAGGTTATTTTGGAAGCTTGAAGCGTTAAAAACATGACAGCTACCTGTTAATACCTGCCCTGAACTCCCACGAAGAGGAGCTCTTCTAGCGTTGCGTTCATAGCCGTGGGACTTTAGTTCAGATAGCAAAGCAATGTTAAATATCTAAATTAATGATGAAAATGTAAGCATTACTTCTAACCACTAGTCCTGAACTAAAGGAAGGATTGATTAAAAATAAAATAATGTTAAAAGCAAACGTTTTTGATTTGTTTAACATGTCGACGTGTGAAACCTTCACTAATGTTTGCGGATTCAAATATCGCTGATTTGAATTTATACATGATCTTATTATTCCAGTTAACAAGGTTTAAAACGTTTCTTTATATGTTCAAAGTGAAACAAAAATCGGAATTCCGAGGCCTTTGCCTCCGTTTTCTTGGGGAAGTTCTCCGGTTTTCTTGGACCGTGAACGCACCATTCTCCATCTTCCTCCGAACAGGGAAGGGACCAACCTGCGTCCTGCTGCACCCCATTGAAAACTCTCCGTGTTACTCATTGAAACAGGTCGGCAAATGATGTTTTTGTTTGATATTGCTGGAACGTTATTTAATTTTTGTGAGATTTGTGTTGGTTTGGGTTCCGTTTGGCTGCATTTTAGCTCATGTCCTGTCAGTAGCTGCAGCGATGATGGAAACTGGGCCGCTGCTCTCCTTCCTACCGTTTTGTGTCAATTTTAACAACATCTTTTATTGAAACCCCGTCATGCCGCCAGGTAAAACGTTTCTGAATTTTAGAAACCCAAAAGGCTGTCTGGTTTAAAGCTTTTTTTTCTCGCCATTAGTTGTGAAAAATGACTGGAGGTTAGCTTTTAGCTTGAAGCTAACCGATAACGCCGAAGTAAACATACGATTTGTAGCTCTTTTTCCCCCTTTCTTTTAGAAATCTGGGCTACCTTTGATCAGCTATAGTTCAAAATACAAATTAGTTACAATGATAAAACTTAGATTGAAACATTTACTCTATTTCCGGTTCTTTGAGGTCAGTATTTGCGAAGAGACAAAATGAATCATTTTTGGCCTTTAGCGTACTCCGACTTAGTACTACTTTAAAGGAAAAACTACAATATTGTTAAACAGTACAGTAACACGTTGTTTTTAAAAACATATTTATATAGGCAGTGAAGATTATTTCAGTCCAGGTGTGGACAGCCAAAGTCTTAGACTTTGGACTACAGCTGATCATAAATAGAGGAATGCACTGTTGCGCCGAATCAGACGCTAACTTCAGTGTCGCAGCTAGCCACTATTAGCCAGGTAGAATCAGCTTCAATGGTCAAGTCTGTGCATACAAAGAAGTGACCACTGTTTCTCTTTGCTCTAAACGAAGACATTTTAAGTACACGCATATGAAAAAACAGCAACTATAATACATTGCGTAGAGAGGGCCGCCTACCACAGGTAACCCTGGAGGAGCTGCAGAGCTCCACAGCAGATACTGCATGCAGGTTCTGTCCATGGGACCACAATAAGCCACTACATACAGGACTGTCTCAGAAAATTAGAATATTGTGATAAAGTTCTTTATTTTCTGTAAGGCAATTAAAAAAACATGAAATGTCATACATTCTGGATTCATTACAAATCAACTGAAATATCGCAAGCCTTTTATTGTTTTAATATCGCTGATTATGGTTTACAGCTTAAGAAACCCAAATATCCTATCTCAAAATATTAGAATATCGTGAAAAAGTATACTAGTAGGCTATTCAACTAATCACTTGAATCGTCTAATTAACTCGAAACACAACTCGGGTTTCCTGAGCCTTGAAAAACACTCAGCTTGGTTCAGTAAACTAAATCACCAGTATGGTAGTGGTTAAGAGACGACATAAGATTCTCACAGTAACTGGTGTACTGACCATGGCATTACTGTCCTTGATTGGCCTGCCAATTCCCCTGACCTGAACCCCATAGAGAATTTGTGGGGTATTGTGAAGAAGAAGCTGAAAGACACCAGACCCAACAATGCAAATGAGCTAAAGGCCGCTATTGAAGCATCCTGGGCATCCATAACACCTCAGCAATGCCACAGGCTGATTGCCTCCATGCCACGCCGCATTGATGAAGTAATCTGTGCAAAAGGATTCCCAACCAAGTACTGAGTGCATTAATGGACATTTTCCAATGTTTGATTTTGTTTTGCTGTTATAATTTTATTTTTTTTTACTTGGTCTGAGGAAATATTCTAATATTTTGAGATAGGATTTTTTTTGTTTTCTTCATCTGTACGCCATAATCAGTGATATTAAAACAATAAAAGGCTTGCGATATTTCAGTTGATTTGTAATGAATCCAGAATGTATGACATTTCATGTTTTTTAATTGCATTACAGAAAATAAAGAACTTTATCACGATATTCTAATTTTCTGAGACAGTCCTGTAGAGCTGGGCATTTTGGAAGAGTGGCCGGAAGAAAATTCAGCTGTTCGCCATGTTTGGCACAAACCCCACACATCCCATCACCTCATGGTGGCATAGCAGCATCATGGTGTAGGGATGTCTCTCATCAGCGGGGTTATTCTGGAGCAGAACCCGTGTCAGTCTGCCTGTGATTTGAGACTGGGTCAGAAGTTCACCTTCCAGCGCGACAATGACCTGACGGATACAGCGCAAGAAACACTCTTAGTGGTTTTAGGGGAAACGTTTAAATGTGTTGAAATGGCCTAGTCAAAGTCCAGCTCTCAATCCTGTGTTCAGACTTGAAAATCGCTGTTAACAATTGAAAACCATCCACCCTAAAGGAGCTAGAGCGGTTTAGTGTTGAGGAATGGGCAAAAAAAATAATAATCCCAGAGGCCAGATGTGGCGAGCTCATAGAGACTGAACCAAACGAATGTGACCTGCAGCTGGAATGGCTGCACAAAGTACTGACTTTAGGGCAGGTAAATGGTTTTCTTTCTATTTGTTGTTTGCTGCACAATAAAAAAAAATCCACCGTCAAAGTTGAAGCCATGTTGTGTGGAAGAAGCGGCACAAACTCTCAAACAAATGCATTTTTAACTCCAGGGTGTGAGGCAGCAAAACATGAAAAATGGCAAGGCCCTGTATGTGACTAGCATAACGTGTTAGACTGAGGACGTCGCATTTATCGTTGATCTGGACTCTTAATTGTTGTCTGCAAATCCTCCCTTGGTCTAGGAAGTTTAATTCAGTTTCATTATAGAGTCTGTGGCACCCATTAGTAGCTTGACAGGAAGCAGGACAGAGAGAAAATGGGAAGAAAGGCGGTAATTGCCCCAGGTAGGGAATCAAAGCTGACCACTGAGAAACATCAGGTCCAGTCTTGGACACTTTCACTGTTGAAGCCACTGATTTTTATGCTGTCATGGTTTCGCTCCACTTTAACCTGGTGTTCTACCAAATAATTGATGAAAATCCATCAGAAACATAACAGTTTCGTCCAGGGATGCACCGATGTGAAAGTTTAGGAAGATATCGATTCCCGATATTATTGCCTTTGTGTCTGATAACCGATATTTACCCATGTGTCTGCGCACACATTTACTTTTCTGTGATGGTTAAATTCTGTAAAAGTTTGTACTGACTGAAAACTATTCTAACTAAATTTTTGAATGTGGCTTACGGTCTAGACTTACGCGCTGCTTTTTCAATTTTTTTTAATCTCTGCTTCATTTAAATCCCCACAATCTTGGCTGCGATGCATCACTGTCCCTTTAACATGACCACATGACCATCCTCCTCTCCTTCCCCTCTTTATACACAGCTAGAAATGGCAACCAGCTGGAAATAAATCATAAATATCAGTTGTTAATATCAGCCCAGCTTTACTTATTGGACCGATACCGATGTGTTAAAAAATGACTAACATTGGCCGATACCGATGTTAGTGCCGATATATCATGCATTCCTAGTTTCTTCTTGTTCTGTACATTTTAAAAGGATACGTTTGTTGAGAGCGGAGGGACTTTCTCAGTTTTGTCAAAGTGCATTTGTAAAATGATGACAGGCTCTTAATGGATCTTTAAGACCTAATGTAGGTGTGCTGAAAGGTAAATCCATGTAGTGTATAGTCAGTACTTGGTTGGGGCTCATTTTGCACAGACTACTGCATATAAAGCTGTGTGGGATGGAGGAGCTCTGCTGTGGTGCGAGGTATTAATAGCAGCCTCCAGCTCATCTGCATTTTTGGCTCTAGGGTCTCTGATCTTCCTCTTGAACGTACTGCATAGATCCTGCCGTTTAGCTCGGGTTAGTTTGCAGGCCAATCAAGCACAGCGGTGCCGTGTACTTTTAGGCAGGTTTTGGTACTTTTGTTCATCCGCTGAATGAAATCCCCCTCTCTATGAAGATTAAAGTGCTCCAGCATTTCCTGGTAGACGCTTTGCTCTGACTTTGGACCTGGTGAAACACAGTGGAGGCACACCAGCAGGTTACGTGGCCCCTCTAATGATCACCAAATGTGGAAACATCACAAGCAACTTGGTTCTCAGAGGACCTGAGACCACTGAGCGATGGTCCAGTCCTGTTTTCATCCTGAGCTCAGGTTAGACGCCTTCGATGCTGTCTTTGGTTCAGGAGTGGCTTACCACAGAGAATATGCGATAGTTGTAGCCCACCTCCTGGATACGTCCTTCTGGTGCCGCTAGATGCTGTCCACATCTTGTACATCTGCCCCCTTGCATTTTTTCCTTCCACTACACTTTCCTGTAACATGCTTGGATACTGTGAACAGCCAGTTTCTTTACAAATTACCCTTTTTTTGTCAGTGAATGTCCACTAGAAAATGGTTAAATCAGAATTTATTTATATATATATATATATATATATATATATATATATATATATATATATATATATATATATATATATATATATATATATATATATATATATATATATATATATATATATATATGTATACCCTCACCGCCTCAGATTGTCCACCTCTATTATCACCAATCTGGACCCTCTGACTTCTAAAACCTATTTATATCCAGTTACTAAAAGACCCACACAAACAAAGGCAGATGATTTAGAAAAAATACAATATGGAGATAGTAAAATATGCTAATGTACCTATTATTGATTAGTTGCTATGCAAAGGAAAATGGGATTTTGTTGTCGATTTTGCTGCTTGTAGATTTCATTATATATCATATTACTGCACTGTGTGTGTGTGTGTGTGTGTGTGGGGGGGTGTTAAAAAATTTCTAGTTGCACTTATTAGGATCAGTGTTTGTGTCTGGGGGGGATAAAAAAAGGAATAGGTCTTATTCTCTTTATTTTTGGTTTCTGACAGACAGTAAACACCACCGCCATGACAGACTCCAAATATTTCACCACCAACAAAAAAGGTGAGTAGGAAAAAAAAAGGGGGGGGGGTTATTTTCTTCATTATACTTAAAGACTTTTTTTTTTTTTTAACCTTTTTATTTGTAGACTTAAAGATGGGGGGAAATGTACTCTTTCACACCCAAACCGTGTAACTGTATCGTGTTTAATCCATTTTTCAGGGGAGATCTTTGAGCTGAAGGCGGAGTTAAACAATGAGAAGAAAGAGAAGAGGAAAGAGGCGGTGAAGAAGGTCATCGCTGCCATGACGGTTGGCAAAGATGTCAGGTATACGCCAGATTAGATTTACCTGCTCATCACATGACTTTCCCCCGCTGAAAAAAACACAATCCCCACAGGATGACGCTGCCACCGCTGTGTTTCACTGTGGGGATAATGTGTTCACGATGATGTGAAGCATTTGTTTATCTTTCAGCAACGCATGGAGGCTTTACATGTTCGCTTTTTTTCCCCCCTAATCCGATCAGATCAACCAGTTTTTCTTTCACATCTTGTCGGATTCTGTTACCATCCAACGCACAAGTGCATTTCAATAAGTTCTGTTTTTAAGCTCTGTAGAAAAAAAAAACAAGACAGATACTTTTCCAGTATTTCCAACCAGTTACCTTTAATCCTGTTTGTTTGACCGCTGACAAAAACGGTTCAGAAACGACGACGAGCCGCCAGACATGAGAACACAACAGCGTTTTCTTTGTTCTCAGCTCTTTGTTCCCGGATGTGGTGAACTGCATGCAGACCGACAACCTGGAGCTGAAGAAGCTGGTCTACCTGTACTTGATGAACTACGCCAAAAGCCAGCCCGACATGGCTATCATGGCCGTGAACAGCTTTGTCAAGGTAAGGCTTGATATCGAGAAGTGCATCAACTTTTTACTTTAGATTGAAAGTAGGAAAGACTAAAAAAAATCTGAACATGGAGAAGATGGGTTGTGAAATCCAGCTTATACAAGAGCGAGTCCCATTGTTAGCATTCTGAATGATTCTCTGATTAGCTTCCGGGGTGTTGGTCCCTTCTAGCTATAGATTCAACACCCTAAATCCCAACAATGCGTGCGGTCATGTTTTCCCCTCTGGGCCCTTGTGGATACTTCCTGTTGAAAAATTCTCTTCCTGTTTCACAGGACTGTGAGGACCCCAACCCTCTGATCCGGGCTCTGGCCGTCCGGACCATGGGCTGCATCCGGGTGGACAAGATCACCGAGTACCTGTGTGAGCCGCTGAGGAAGTGCCTGAAGGACGAGGACCCGTACGTCAGGAAGACGGCGGCCGTTTGCGTGGCGAAGCTGCATGACATCAACGCTCAGATGGTGGAAGATCAGGGCTTCCTGGACTCCCTCAGAGATCTCATCGCTGACTCAAACCCCATGGTTGGCCGCCTTCTTCGTTTTTTTTTAATTTCATAGACATATTTAGGGTAGGGCTGGGCGATATGGATTAAAAAATAGATCTCCGATTTTATCATACCAAATCCGATTAATCAAAAATTTTTTTCCTCCTTTTTGTTTCATAAAAAGAAATTAAAGAAATTATTTTAAAACCTTGCTTTTATGTCAAGTATTTCGTCAGGGAGTTGACCTGAATTCAAAGAGCAACTAAAAACAAGCTGTGAAACATGCTTGTAAAACAAGATGGCAGCCGTGCCATTATAAACAATGAAAATATAGCAAAACATTTGCTGCTAGTGGTATTACACATTGAGCTAAGAACAGGCTTCACTGCACTTGTGAACTTCAAACTAAGTTTTAAAAAAAAGTAAATAAGTAAATGAAGTAGCTCGTATTATGGTAAAAAAAGTTTCTACTTAATAATATTTTGACAATACATTTGCCTAAACATATATCCAGCATCACATGCTGTTCTCTTCATGGAAACCCAATGAGTGTATTGGCAATATAAAATCCAGATTTTCCAAAAATGAAATCTTAAAGAATTGTAAATTCGAATTAATCGATTAAATCGATTTATCGCCCAGCCCTAATTTAGAGTTACATTTTAGTGGTTGCATTCGGTTTGTGCCCTTTCAGATAAAGCCGGTTAAAATGAATTGGAAAAATGTCCATGATGAATGTCGCTGCTGATGAAAAGTTTGCTGAGATCTCAAGCGGTTTCACAAACTGGACCTTCATCCACGCAGGTTGTCGCCAATGCAGTCGCTGCTCTGTCTGAGATCAGCGAGTCTCACCCCAACAGCAATTTGCTGGACCTGAATCCCCAGAACATCAACAAGCTGCTGACGGCCCTCAACGAGTGCACGGAGTGGGGGCAGATCTTCATCCTGGACTGCCTGTCCAACTACAACCCCAAGGACGAACGAGAGGCTCAGAGGTAGAAATCCTGCACTCCTTAAACGACCCTGTGCTTTTACGTCACCTTTCCTCCCTGAACTCATGCCGCTGATATCGTTCTTCCCCTGTTGCGTCCCGAAGCATCTGTGAGCGCGTCACTCCTCGGTTGTCTCACGCCAACTCGGCAGTGGTCCTGTCCGCTGTCAAGGTCCTGATGAAGTTCTTGGAGCTGCTGCCGAAGGACTCGGACTACTACAACACGTTGCTGAAGAAGTTATCTCCCCCGCTGGTGACGTTGCTCTCAGGGGAACCAGAGGTCCAGTATGTGGCTCTGAGGAACATCAACCTCATTGTTCAGAAGAGGTATGAGACCATCTGTGCTTCCTGCTCGTTGATAGAAAGTCTCCCAGCATCAGCACGGCTTCCCCACACTGTTTGAAACATGTTTAAATTACCGGATTTTCCGGATTATAAACCGCTCCAGAATATAAATTGCATTAGTCAAAAAATTATTCTCACTGGACTATAAATCACATTTATTTAGACATAAAAACTTGACATTTAATCTGGTAAGCCAATTTATTAAATTAAACAGCAGCAACCAGACATGAAACGTACCTGGGAGGATGAATGGGGTAAATTAGCAACACCAACCAGCAAGGTTTTATCCAGCGCATTTCAGCATAAAGGCTCTTAACACTGAAAGTTGTCAAAATTTACCTAAATTAAACCGTGAGCGTAACGGTGCTACGTGCTAAGCTAACAGTACAACACGGATCTTTCAGAGCAACATAAAGCTCACGTGCATCAGCGAAGCTGTAACTCACCCGGACAGCAGACCTGTAAGCTAGCGCTAGCTGGTATTAGCTTCACTGACAGCCCAATAATGGGGTTCTGTCGTGGTCTAGGCGCTTTGAGCTGCACCACGCATCGCTCTGTTGCGTGAGAGTACAGACGGAAACAGCGAAAAAACATACAAACATGTTCAGTCTTTGTTGTCTATAAGTTAATGTTTCAATTAATTTTTAAGTGGTACAGGAGCAGGATAGTTTACAGAAGCCTATAGCGCCCTCTTGTGGCTATAGGTGGTAATGGTTACACCTTGGCTCATGTTGGTCAATATGAATCACGATTGAATGAATTCGATATATTAGTCGCACCTGAATATAAGTTGCAGGATCGGCCAAACTGGAAAAAAAGTGTGACTATTTTTTTTGTTTTGTTTTTTTTTCCTCTTTATGCCGCATTTTTTGAATGATGTGACGTATATTCCAAAGCGATTTATAGTCCGAAAAATACGGTAATTTATGTGTTCCTTCCCTGTTTGGCAAAACAGTAGACCAGATAACATCGACAGAACTCTGTGTCTAAAGTTGATATTTACTGCTTCAATGTTGCAGATACAGGAGCTTTAGATTATATTATATTAGATTCAACTTTATTGTCATTACCCAGGTTCAGGTACAAGGCAATGAAATGCAGTTTAGGCCTAACCAGAAGTGCAATAACAGCAAGTGAAGGATATACAATAGTTGTTACTCTAACAGAGTTTATACTATAAATTGAATAAACTTTACTGGCCTTTTCGAGTTGATCTCCAACATCATTGTTATAGTGTTAACGTAGCTAGCATGTTGTATCCCTCAGCGTTCAGTTTGTGCTGCTGTACGTTTGCCTGATGGGGAAAGTTCCCGACAGAATCTAAAGCGCTTTTTTTTCGCAGGCCTGAGATCCTGAAGCAGGAGATTAAAGTGTTCTTCGTCAAGTATAACGACCCGATCTATGTGAAACTGGAGAAACTGGACATCATGATCCGCTTGGCCTCCCAGGCCAACATTGCCCAGGTAGGAGCCTCGCAACAAGCACAGCTGCGCAATATCTGTAATTTGAAGGTGGACTCTCTTTTTTTTTTTTTTTTTTTTATGAAATTTGGAAATCAAACACGGTCAGAGGGAATTAGTCTAAGGTTTCAGGAAAACGTGTTTTCCTTTTGCATACAATCAGCTATGTGGAAAATAAAGGAGTGAATTTAAACAAACATATTTGGACCGTTACAGGTTTTGGCCGAACTGAAGGAATATGCCACAGAGGTGGATGTTGACTTTGTGCGTAAGGCTGTACGAGCCATCGGACGCTGTGCCATCAAAGTGGAGGTGAGAAATGTCGCCATCTAATCCGTTTTATTTAGAAGAAGCACTAAGAAGTTGGCTGGTGACCAAAATCATAGGATTCCCAGCTTGACAGGTCCTGGCCTAAGACATGTAGGTTGGAACCTCAGAAATCCAATCTCCTTCCCTTATAGTGAACGCACCATCCCAAAGCACCCATAGGTCTTGCTGGTGGTAACGTTCCTCGATGTATAGGTAATCACTAAAAGGAGGAGGCTGAATTTTTGTCAGGAGAAGGACTAAAGATGTAAAAATGATATTTAAAAGACAAATAGTTTCTTTGGAGGCATGCCAGCTGTGCAAATTAGAACTAAGAGCTGGACATCAGCAGATAGTTAGAAAGCTGCTGCAAAGTTTCCCCGTTTTACCCCACAGAGCTGTTCCTTTCTCAGACTTAACAAAGGTTTCCATTCTCCAGGGAACACACAGACACAGAGACTGATATTAACTCTAATCACTAAGATAAGATGCTAAAATCTACTTAAAATGTCAACTCTGATTATTTTGTCTTTTGTTTTAAAATAATAGTTAATCCCAAACAAGAATAACCGATAAGGAATGATCCAATGACGTTCTTCTAGTAATCACATTTGCCTGGCGTGGTTAGCATGGCTCCAGGGTGGACTCGCTGAAAGGATTTACTGTTGCAAGTTATTATGAGCCTTTGTTCTTGTATTGGTGAAGCACGTGTCCTTTGTTTCTGCAGCAATCAGCTGAGCGCTGTGTCAGCACTCTCCTGGACCTGATCCAGACGAAGGTCAACTATGTGGTTCAGGAGGCCATCGTGGTCATCAGGGACATCTTCCGCAAGTACCCTAACAAGTGCGTTTCCCTCGGCACGCTGTGAGAACACCCTGACTGTTAACATCTGTCCAGTTCTATTCCTCTCTGACCCCTGGGATGCTGACGTTCTGCAGGTATGAGAGCATCATTGCCACTCTTTGTGAGAATCTGGACTCCCTGGACGAGCCCGACGCTCGAGGTGCCATGATCTGGATCGTCGGAGAGTACGCCGAGAGGATCGACAACGCCGACGAGCTGCTCGAGAGCTTCCTCGAGGGCTTCCACGACGAGAGCACTCAGGTGAGCTCGTTACAAAGAAACAGCGCTAAAGTTCCTGTCAACTGACCTCAAACAACTAGCTGTCCTCAAATTAAATCTGAAGCGACCAGAAGCTCTTTGGATTAAAGCCTGGTTTATGCGTGAATCCTTGTGGGAGGAATAAAGTTCCAGCACTTTTATTGATAAACAGAGCAACACTGCAAAAACGGATCTAAAAATAAGTAAAATGTTCTTAAAGTTAGTGTATTTGTCCTTGATTTGAGCAGGTAAATAAGATGATATGCCAATGGAATTAGTATTTTGACCCCTAATATAAGATAATTAGACATCCTGCACTTGAAATAAGATGATGGAGATGAGTTGTTCCTATTTTAAGGTCAAAAATATTATTCTATTGGCAAATCATCTTATTTACCTGCTCAAATCAAGGACAAATACACAAATTTTAAGAATATTTTACTTATTTTAAGTTCTGTTTTTGCAGTGAGAGATCACATAGATGGAAAGTAATCGCACCCCGCAGTCCCGCTGCAGTCTGCCTGTTTCTGCCGCTCTTCCTCCCCGGCTTCCCCTAAATACCCCACAGCTGTACCGTCAGATAACAAAGACAGTCATACCCCAGACATTCATTATCTGCATAGTAACACCAGAGCATTTGGCCTTGGCGCACCTGGGAAATTTTCTAACTACACAGGCATTCCCACATGGAAAAACATGGCGGACAAGCAAGGGCGCCTTATGGTGGAGATAAATAATAATAATAATAATTGAACTTTATTGGAGAAATTCACTTCTGCAACTTAACCCATTCCCTTGGGGAGCAGTGGGCTGCCACTGTGCAGCAACTGGGGAGCAATTGGGGGTTAAGGGTTTTGCTCAGGGACCCAGAATGGCAGCTTGTGGGAGTTGAACTCAGAACCTTTGGGACCAAAGCTCTGTGCTCTAACCAGTAGGCTACCACTCCCTCATAAATGTAGACATCATTGGGATTTGGCCCAAAAAGATTACCATGTTTAACAAATTAAGATTCCTGGGTAGAAATCGCTGTCACTCTTGAAAGAAAGTCAGAGGCTTTTAAAATTATATGAACAACTGTGTTTTCTACTGTTACCTTAAGTGGGGTGTGGTACGCTTAGTATAAGAGTGCAACGCTGCCCTCTAGAGTCTAGGAGAATAGTGCTGCTTCTGAGGAAGAGCCACACGGCGCTGCGTCCGCACGTCTCATTTCCCTGTGGAACGTACATCCATCAAGCATAAAGCGACCTTAACTCAAAATGCTGGTTGTGGAAGTCGCCATGTTTACTTGAATCCACTTCCTGTCCATGTTGCTGTTTTTAAATTCTGAGTTACTCTCCAGTTATCCACCGCGTCTACACACAGTCAATTTGCCGGTCTTGCTTTGCAGGTGCAGCTCACGCTGTTGACGGCCATCGTCAAGCTGTTCCTGAAGAAGCCGTCAGAGACTCAGGAGCTGGTGCAGCAGGTCCTCAGTCTGGCCACTCAGGTCAGTGTTGTTTGTTTTCCTTACGCTTAGATACGGCTTCCAGAGTCTTTTTTTATGCAGTAGTTAAACCTTTTAACGGCATTTGGGTCATGAACCGCAGACCTGAAATTTAACATCTACATATGTTTTGATCTTTTCATTAAATAGAAAAGTCTTTACTTTATTCTTTTTTTTTTTAGAGCTGCACATTTAGGTGTGTGCAGGTGTTTACAGATTCATAATATAAAGTGTCCATTAAACACTGTCTGTAATGTCTTGTTTTTGTCTTTTCCCATATGAAACGACACAGGAAATTAATTAGTTTTTCTATATTTGACACCTTAAGGAAAAATATTAGTTCCCAGTTCGGATTTGAGCTTTATCTAGCTTTCTATGAAGCTGGTTATCAACAACAGGCTTTGCAGGATATATCTTCAATTGAGTGTGGAAGATAAAAATAAGAGCACTCATTAAATCTGTTTTCAATTTTCTAATTTCTTATTTGTTTCTATAATTATTTTTTTGATTTCCCCGTTTTACGAAGAATAAAATTTTTGTTACGCAACCTTTACAATTCGAGCTACATCTGCAGCAGACGAGCTGCATCGCTGTGGATGTGTCCTCAGTGAACCCAGAAGTGATCTCCCCTGTCTGGTTTCATGCCGGCCCCCCGTCTGAGCAGGTCAGGTCACATCAGACGGGCCAGAAGCCCCAGTGACCAACGCGATCTCTGTGTCCCTGTTCCCTCGCTGTGAAAGGCTTTGGAAAGGTGGAGAAACTCTTTCCAAGCTCAGAGTCACCAGATCAAATCCACATGTTAAAGAAAACTGATGATTATTTGGCGACTTTAACGTTTGTACATTGTGGAAATGAGGGGAAACGAGACGTGGCGGTGTTCATTTATGGTTTAGGTTGTGATAATTTGGAGTAAAAATCTAAATTCAAATCTGATCAGCGGCACAGTCCTACATCCAGACTTATTTCAGCTTTTTCTCCCCCCCCCCTCAACAGGACTCTGACAACCCAGACCTCCGTGACAGGGGCTACATTTACTGGCGCCTGCTGTCCACTGACCCCGTGACCGCCAAAGAGGTGGTGCTGTCAGAAAAGCCCCTGATCTCCGAGGAGACAGACTTGATTGAGCCCACTCTGCTGGACGAGCTGATCTGCCACATCGGCTCGCTGGCCTCAGTCTATCACAAGCCGCCCAGCGCCTTTGTGGAGGGAAGTCACGGAGTGCACCGGAAGCACCTCCCTGTCCAGCACAGCAGGTCAGACACAGAGCAACCCTGCAGCGCAGACAGAGCCTCATTCGTTATCTCGCGCTTTTATACTGTTTAACTTTTACTTTGATTCAGAGAGTTCGCTGATATTGTGAATGAAAGGAGCTAAGTTTGTTCTACTTCCTCCTGGAACAGCATTGACACAGGCGAGAGCCCCGTGAGCGGTGGCCCAGCCGCCGCCATGGACCAGCCACACGTTATCCCCAGCCAGGGGGACCTGCTGGGCGACTTGCTGAACCTGGACCTGGGACCCCCTGTCAATGTTCCCCAAGTCTCCTCCATGCAGATGGGTGCGGTGGACCTTCTTGGTGGAGGCCTGGACAGTTTGGTGAGCTCAGTTACACAGAGGAATGTTAGCTGGTACTATTCAAGCTGCACTAATTGGCTTTGCTCCAAGTGCATGGGGGTAACATTAACATGGGTGCACCTTATTTATTTGGTTGGTTTAATTTTAGTGTCGGACATATAGACAGCTTTTTGTTTAACACTTTTCTGACATTTAGGTGTTCATAATGGGTTCCAGCTCTGAGACCTTCACATGTACAAGCGCATTTTAGTAAATCGCAATATCATAAGAAAAAAAAAATTCAATATGAAAAGTGTAATTTGTATAATATTATTATATGGATTCATTACACACAGAGTAATATGTTTCAAGGGTTTATTTATGCTTATGTGTGCTACAGCTAATTATGTGCTCTAGGGCTATGTTCACACTGCAGGTCTTAATGCTCAATTACGATTTTTTTGTGAAATCTGATTTTTTTTTTTGTGTGGTCGTTAACATTTCCAAATATATGCGACTTGTATGTGATCTCCTGTGTGAACTGAATTCATACAACCGAAGTGTCCCGCATGCACACTGGAGGACGCGATGACGTCACACGTAGCAAAGCGTCCTCAGTGTTTGCGGAAATAAACATGGATTATATTGCTGGCGCGCATTTTGCGGTCATTAATTTATTTTCTAACCGGAGCTTTCCCTCCATTGACTGCTCTCCTCTTTGTAGTTCGCTATGGGTGTCGTTTTTCTTCCCGCTTCTGCATAGCAGGATGCAGAATAGTGACGTTTGTCGAGTATCAGTGACGTACAGGTCGGATAAATACGACCTAGCCGTACAGACACAGGTCGCATTTGAAAAAATCAGATACGTATTGGATTTAGGACCACATATCTAAGTGGCCTGGGTCGCATTTGAAAAAATCCGATGTATGTCGTTCAGACTGTCATGAAAAGATCAGATCCAGGTCGCATATGGGCAAAAAAATCGGAATTGGTTCACTTCAGGCTGCAGTGTGAACGTAGCCTAAGACTATTTCACTGAATATAAAAAACATTACATTACACTCATAAAATAAGATTTTTTAATGCAGTGTTGTGGTCATGTCCAGCATAAAGGTGTTGACGCAGTCCACAACGAGGATGATCCACAAAAGCCACGACTTGTAGACTATTTTGACCAATCACCGCACATCCTAAGGATCATATTGGAAACCCTTTGCTGCCATCCAGCGGTTGGAAATATGCCCAATTTAGTAAATTTGCAAACTAAACATGTAAACTCAAATATTGTTTTATATTGCAGTTAACAATCTGCTAAGTTCAGAATCAGCTTTACAGCAGTAACATAAATAATTCATTTTCTTTTTACGATTAATCTAGTGGGCGATCAGTGGAAGGGTGAAAGGAAAAAATGTGATGGAATAAAAATATTTATTGAAACATGTATATTATCAGACCATTAAAATGTTTTTTCCTTCCACTCAACTTTCCATTAAATTACTTTAATTTTCTTTTCTTTAACAATGATATTTCTGGGGGCTTACCGTCCATGTTGACGGTGTCGACGACTGTCTGCTGAAAATGGCCATTACTTAACATTTCTCTTCTGTATACAAACTATTTAGCTTTTGGTCTGATGTAATCAAATATTCTGAGTTTAACTCTGGGTTTTTGTTAACTGTAAGCCCTAATAATCAACACTAACATAAATAAACGCTTGAAATATTACTAAACTCTTGAAATATTACTTTTGCACGTAATGAATCTTACTTTTTTTTATTTATTTATTGCAATAAATTACCTTTTCAATAATAGTGAAATTCTTTGTAAATACTCCTGCATCATATTTAAACTTTAGTAAGACTATGGGTAATTTAAGGCGATATAAGTCTCAGTTTTACGTTTGAATGTTTAGACTTCTAAATAACTTTCTGTCAAAATTAATATTATATGTTTGTTTTATATAACATGCAATGCAAACATAATTTTTTTTATTTTATTTTTTTTAATCCCAAACCGGGAGGGCTGCTCTTGATGGCTCATGGTTGCTAAGACGGTCTCTGTTTCTGTCTCTGTGTGTTTTCTGTCTGTCTGTGATGTTTGGATCTTTGGGGGCCTCTCTTCTTCTCTCCCATAGCTGGGGGGAGACCTGGGCGCAGGTGTTGGGGGAAGTCCAGCAGTAAGTCAAGCCCTTTGCTGCACGCTGCATGCCTCCTGAACTAAACTCACCGCACCGTCTGTGTTTTCTGTAGCGTTAGGAACTTTATGGCTTTATATACCTACATGCACTGCTTGAAAATGTCATTTTTTTTCTTCTTCTTTTTCTTTTTTTTAGCCATTTTTTAAGCTGATGAAAGCCTGTTCTATTTTTATTTACATGTGCATTATTTCAGCCTTGATCCCATTGAATTGGTATTTTATCAATTTTGATACTGCCCTCACTATTGTAGACCATAAATCCTCATTAATGCTGAATTTAGTTCAAGATTCAGACTTCATGTTAATGAATAATTTAAAAGTAGGAATTCTGTGATCAATGGGCTGAAATACTCAGGTTAATTTAGCTCAGGTTTTTTATGTCTGCTTTGGCTGATCGCTTTTGAAACAGTTTAAAAGATCTTTTCCTTATAATCATGCTTCCTTCTTCGTTTTGCATGACCTGTCAGTCTTTGTGTGCTGATTTTTCTTTTCCTGCTTGGGCTTCTAGCTAATTTTCGGGAAGCTGATCCTTCCTAAGATCCATTGTTTACGCGAACAGTGTATTTTCAGTGTTGGTGTTCTTGTTCTGTAACTCCTTTAGGTGGGACAGAACTTCATCCCGTCGTCCGTCCCCAGCACTTTTGCTCCGTCACCCACTCCTGCTCCTCCAGCTGTCAGCAGCGGCCTCAATGACCTGTTTGAGCTTTCCACAGGCATGGCCATCACCACCGGAGGCTACATACCCCCGAAAGCAGTGAGTGCACCTTGGGTTAAAACTGAACTATGTTTTACAGGATGCTGAAATGATTTTAAGCATTTTTTTTTTCACTTTTTCTGGTATGTTATGTTACATGTTTGATTAGATTTTTAGAAAACGGTGAATGTTTTGGGGTTGGTGCCGTACTTTAATGCCAAAGAAAACAAGTCTATTATCAATTGTTTTTTTAAGACACAAATACAGCGACATACAGATGATAAAAAAATATAAATTCTCATATTAATCCCCAAGGATCAATTCATACAACCAAGTAACCAAATTTGGATGCTCCACTGTGAACTTAAACGCAGAGACGCATTTCCCCTCTGTGGGACTTTAAAGGGAAATATTTATTAAGTTACAGCATCTTCCCAAGCTATATCTACCCCTGTTAGTGATGTATTAAAAGCCCTTAAATAGAATGTTTTACTGGAGTAAAAGATGCAGGAAACTCTAGCCTTTTTTGAGTCCCTTTTTATTAAATGGAGGAAACCCACAAGACATCACAAAAGAATGTTTGTTGTTACAAAAAGTCAATTTCCTGGAGCATTGGGCTGCTCATTTGGTAGGGCAGGCAGGCGCACTGTGAGCAGAGGCTCTATACGTCGAGTTTTCCTTGGACTGATTCCCGGTGGCCATTTTCTGCATGTCTCTTTGCTTTCAAATTAACGTTAAAAAAAAAAAAGTGCCAAAAAAAACCCATCAGTCTTTCTCCCATGCTAAAACCCAGCTGGAGTGTTTTTTTGTACTTTGTTCTCTTCTAAATGCTGCTGCTTTTTCCCAGGTGTGGCTCCCCGCGGTGAAAGCTAAGGGGCTAGAAATCTCTGGAACGTTCACCCGCCGCCAAGGCCACATGTACATGGACATGTCGTTCACCAACAAGGCCCTGCAGCACATGAACGACTTCGCCATCCAATTCAACAAAAACAGGTCAGTGACCCGGAGGAGGGCACTTCTTACCAAAACCTTTTGCAGGAAACTTGCAGCCAAATGACACCTGCCTTGTGTTTCCATCCTCCTCTCAGTTTTGGTGTGATCCCCACCAGTCCTCTGCCCATTCACACTCCACTGATGCCCAATCAGAGTATTGAGATCTCCCTGCCTGTTAACACCATTGGGCCTGTTATGAAGATGGATCCACTCAATAATCTGCAGGTATGAGGATGAACTCACAGAACGTGGGTTGATTGTTGTAGAGTGACTTCTGGACTGTGTAACGGTAGATTTTGATTTTAATAATCTAAATGCTTCTAATAGCTAAGTGTTTAACAAATAAACCAGTGCCGGCTGGCACTTAGAAGCATTTTGAAGGGAAGGTGGAGCATAAATCCATCTATGGTCTGGTCAGTCCGGTCCACATTCCTTTATTTGCTTTTTTTCCTCCACCAAAAGCCTCAAGAAATTACTATTTGGTAAATAAATTATAAATTTTTTCTTTCTTTGGTTGCTCCATTCTCCCCTCTCATATTTTGTTGTTTTACTCCTCCGTTTGCATCTGTATGTGTGAGTGACATTCACACATATAGATTTTGATTGACAGGTATTATGAATTAATCTGATTGGCTGTTGAATAAAAAGGCTGATTGGCCACGGGCGCAGAGAGCTGTGCTCCGAAGAGTCTTTAAAGTAACCAATTGGAGACCAGCGTGAAGTCACATGGAGGCCAGAAGTTTAAAAGGATACTCATACTCTAATCTGACCGGTGCTTCTCGTCATTTACATTTATGTAATTAAAAAAAACTCAAATACACCCATAATGGATTAGAAAACACCTGTAAAATTGGAATTCTGGCGCGTTTTAAAATGCAGCAGATATAATTACTAATTATTTGGTAGTTTATGTTTACTGCTTATACTCTTTTTCCTGCAATTTTGATGGGGGCAGTTCCTTAGCGCCCCCTATTGACAAAAAAAACCCTAACATCCTTTGGAAAACTGAAGCTGGAAAGAAAATAGGAAAATGTTACCTTTTTTTTTTTTTTTTTTTTTTTTTTTACTCTTCTGTGACTGTGAGTCCTCTTTTGCCGTTCATTAGTGTGAAAGATGCATGTTTCTTACATATTTTTGGTATAATGTCTCTAAATCTGTTGTTGAATTCTCTTCCCGTTCTGCTTACATGTGCACAGGTGGCTGTAAAGAACAACATTGATGTGTTCTACTTCAGCGTCCTCATCCCTCTGAGCATATTCTTTGTTGAAGATGGAAAAATGGGTATGAATTAAATGAGATGCAGTGCAATAGTTAACAATGCATTTTTATTAGTCTTCATTGAAAATATTATTTTATAAACTTAAAAAGAAATACTAAAAAAAATTATATTTATCTCAATAAAGCCTGTCGATAGACTGGAATTCCCTCTGTTGACATTTATAGTGAAGTCGTCAGGTAATAGAAATCAAGTTTTATCTTACCAACAGAAGATTATAAATTGGTAGAAATTCTTATCTTACAAAACCACAATATGCTAATAGTAATAATTAACTCTTGTGTGTATACTTTGGATACTATGGTAAGAAAAGCTGCCACAGTTTCCGTCCGTCATCCTATAAAGTGATGGAGGTCTATCCTGATGAATGGTCTATGTTTTCAGAGCGACAGGTGTTCCTGGCCACCTGGAAGGACATCCCCAATGAGAATGAACTCCAGTACCAGATCAAAGACTGCCACCTAAACGCTGGTAGGCACCTCCATCTAGGTTTTGTTTGCTGTTTAACTATTTGGAGACTTTTGGAGTTTTACTAATACTACATAAACCTTAACTAGAGATCCAGCAATCAGAGTTTCTGTGGCTTATTTCAATCACTTGTAGCTCTTTGAGCTGCAGATGATCCGGGTTTTTCAGTACGGCTATATTTAGTAACAGACGAGTCCTTAATAAAAGGGTTGACGGTTATTTTAAAAACAGACAAAGTAAGTTTAATATGTCTTTAGCATCGTGTCTTTGTGATTGGCACGGTTTGCATTAATACCTGCAAACCCGAGTCTGTTTATTCCAAAGAGCAGGGATGTCCATTATCAGCCCTGGAAGGCCTGTGTCGGTGACCTTCGTGTTTTTTGGGTGTTTCATCGGTTCAGTTCAGCTGAAACCTGAAAGAAAATCATTAGAATCATTATCAGGCCTCTGCTAAACCTGAAAACAGGCTGCGTCAGTCGTTTTGGCACAGGGACACATCCAAAACAAGCGGGACACCAACCCGTGAGGACTGCAGTGGGACACCACCACTACACAGTAGTCTGCAACTTTTAGATGTGCTCCATGCCCTACACACCTGAATCAATTGGCTAACCTGTCACGCCGGCATGCAGTCAAGCCCTGCTAACAAGCTAGAGACTTTGATCAGGTGTGTTGAAGCAGAAATGCGTCTAAAAGTTTCAGGCCACCGGCCCTCGAAGACCATAATTACCTGAACTCTGAGATTTTCCAAAAGTGGCCAACATTTCAAAAGCCAGCGTATTCCCTGGCAGACAGCAGACTTCAACTTCCATTCTGAAAGGTGTTCTTAGCGGCAGCAGTTAGGGTTAAGTGTGGTGCATTTAGATATGGATGGATGAAAAAAAAATCTGATTTCTGATTTCCAGTCACTGTTCAGGGTTGATCAAGCTGAAAAGCTGATTTTTCGTTGAATCTCTACATTTTTACATTATCAGCACACTTACAGCTTTGAGTTCTTCAGTTTTGTTGGTGATGAATCTGGGAGGATTCTCAGCTCAGCTGCCATTTCATTTATTCTTCATTCGTCATAAAACGCCTTGTTAAGTTCATGTTTCTGTTTTGAAGTCTAAAATCGTACACTTTTTCTGCTTTTTCTTTTCTCACTCGCATGCGCATCTTTGGACCCTTTCTCTTTCTCTACAACTGTTCAGCTCCTTTCACTTTCTTTGTTTTTTTGTACAGCTGCTGTTAACTGTTCCGTTTTCAACAAAGCCATGAAAACCCCGCTGTGGCTTGCAGTCTGAGCTTGATTTAGAGCTTCTTTACCGCAGTCTGCAGGTTGCTAAAAGACATTCATTAAAATCCTCATAGAGCTAGCTGACCCTGTAGCGGTAGACGAGCTGTGAGTCTGGCCCAGTGTTGGTCTTGGTGCCCGTAGTCATTTAGTTTATCTGTTTGGTTTGTTTAGTTGTTACAACAGGCACCATAAGTCAAGCTGTTTCATAACGTGAGCTGATTTGGATTCCCGTCTTGCAGACACCGTGTCTGGCAAACTACAGAATAACAACGTCTACACCATTGCCAAAAGAAACGTGGAAGGCCAGGACATGCTGTACCAGTCGCTGAAGCTAACCAACGGCATCTGGATCCTGGCTGAGCTCCGCATTCAGCCGGGGAACCCAAATTACACGGTAAAGTCTTATAATATTTTGGTTTTGTTTTTTTTTTCATCCAGGTACTATTCATACTGAGGTTTCCCTCTGGAGCAATTCATGGTAAAATGCAATTATCAAGGCTGCTATACAAATAATCTTGCCTCAACCTAAATTAAATCTAATGCTTAACATTACTGTTCTCAGCAAATAAGTTCAGAAATCTAAAGATAACAGATAAATGATGGTTGATTTTTTTATTTTTTTTTGTAAGCTAGAATAGTATCTATTTCTGAGAGTTATGTATAGTTTTGAGTGAAACATACTATATTCCTGCTCCAAACCTACTATATATGATTGTAGGAGTTTGGATTTTTTTCGAAGAGGGAGCCATTTGAAGAATTTATGCAACGTTGAATCACACATAAGTCCCAGAAATTTACTGGGACCACATTGCTTGATCGAACAAGAATCGCCGCCTTTCACACATACAAATCAGTCGCAGTAAATGACCAGGTCAGCTCTGTTCACACGTAACCCAGCGATGCCTAATATCTCCTGCAGGTGGCAGTAATGCGAGGCATATAGCTTTAACTGATCAAGCCAACCTCTAAAGAAGAATTTGGGCCGGGAATAATGTCAAACAGCTGATTAGCTACAACAAACAACGGCTTCGGGTCCGGTGGTTCTTATTGACATCAGGGGAAGATCTGAACAAAGACTACGAACGTCTTACGTAATCACGCAAATGTGTGCCTCACTCAGGAATACAACGACTTTATTCACACTAGAGCGGTCCCAGTAAATTGCTGGGTATGATACGAGGTCTTGACCCGATAATATGGCGAGTCAGTTTTATCCGGTAAATCAGTTCCGGCTTTATTCACACATAACACTCCACCCAGTAAATTACTGGGTGAAGGTGGAAAGGGTGATAGGGTCTTTACGATTTGTAGAGTTTGAGCTTAATAGAAAAAGAGTGGAGGTGGTGGACTGGTAGTTAGAGCAGGCCGTGTTTGTCCTGGGAAAGTTGCAAGTTCCCCGGTTCGAATCCCATACACTGCCGCTCCTGAGCAAGACCCTTAGCCCCAGACACTGCAGAGTGGCGGCCCACTGCTCTCTGCCCTCTGCAGAGGATACGTTGGAATGTAGATGTTGGAATGACATATTATTTTTTTATTATTATTATTATTGTTGTTGTTATTAATAGTAAAATATGCTTCTTAGTTCTCCAAAGTCTAAGGTGTGGAGCTCTCTCGTTCTCTTGTTTCGTCTTATCGACTGTTTATTGCATGTACATGACATTTACACCCAAAATACAATAAAACTCCAAATGTTGGGTTTTAGGTCATTTTAAATGTGTCTGGTGTTTTGGTGTTCAATTTTTTATTTCTTTTTTTTTTTTTTTTCGCTTTTTCCATCCTTGTAAAATCAGTGATGTGGTTTTAAACACTCATTTTAAAGGTTAATTACTCCAGAACCTGGTAAATGTGTTAATTATTATACTTAAAACATCAGAACTGACAAAGAGCGCAGATTAATAATGCCATAATTATGCACGTTTCTATTGATTTAAAATTGAGTTTTGTGAAAATTGTGAATGCAAGTTTATCTGTAGGCTCTATTCGCCGTATCCAGCCATGCCTATTATTATTTTTTTAACAGCAGCACTTCAGTTTTGTTTTAGCACTAACGGTGAGCCGTCAGTCCGCTGTTGTCAGTACCAGAAAATGCAGAAAATGACACAGGAAGAACCTAATATGTCGTTAAAAGGCTCTTGGGGGACGTGTCTACCTTATCCAAGGGCAGGGCTCTCAACTCTCACACAATTTCCCTGACTTCACACGCATTGCATTCTTCACGCAGAAAAATAAAGCCCGTAATGAACAGGCTGCAGGTGATGCGTTTACAGCACCGGCCGTTCAGAGTTCAGTTAAACCCCCGCCGTCATACCAAAGTCAATCTAAAAATATATCTTTAGTTCTTAACAAAACTATGTTTTAGTTTTCTATCTAAAATAATGCAATTTCGCTTATTGCTCCTTTTAAAGGAACTCAGGAAGCCCGACTGTGTCTCCCACATATTTCAGCAAACTAGTTGGATTCTAAATTTGTACACTTTGAAACCTCTTAAAATATTGCAATACATTTACTATTTTGTACTTCGAGGGACTGGGTGAGTGTTTCTGATGTTATTTAGGTCAGTGTGTCCAGAAAATCGGCAGATTTTCCTGTTCCTGAGTTAACATTGGGTGAAAACCTCTAACAAACATGGCTGTTTTCTTTCATTTCAGGTTTTATGATTAGGTTTTTAACTCACCCAAATCAAATTTCTCCTTCTGTTGCTCTGGCGCCTTCCATTCTGTTTTCCAAATAAACTCCTGTATAAAAACAGGATTTCTCCCCACTAAGCCGTTAAAGTCTTCAACCAAACACTGACTGTTTTTGTCTTGTTTTTTTTTTCCAGCTCTCTCTGAAGTGTCGGGCCCCTGAAGTGTCTCAGTACATCTACCAGATGTACGACTCCATCCTGAAAAACTGAGCTCCCGAGTCACGGCTGCTCGCCTCCTGCTTCTTGAAAACACAGCTTAAAGCGGCCGTTTCTTCCCCGTGTCTGTAGCCGACTGCCAGAACAAGAGATACCCGACCCGAAAATGCTAAATAATTATCTGAAACTTTAGGTGTATTTTCATGTTGAAAAGTCATTGTCGAATCAGTTGAAATGAATTGTGGTTGACGTAGTTGCAGTGTCGGTTGTTTTGGCAGTTTGAAAGCGATGCTTATATTCCTGATTACACTCCACGTTTATATGTTGGTGTCCCAGTGAAGACGCGTTGATCATTTCATCCATAACCCAATATGTTCATGTTGTGACTGATGGTGAAACTGTCCTGAGAAAGGTTTCGATGATGCCATTTTTTCCCTCTTTTTATTTTTTTCTATATTTCTCCCCATTTTGTTTAATTTGGAGTAATACCAGAGTTGCTTTGTTAATTATTTCTTGTGAAGCGTCACAAATAGAAACCACTAACTTTTTGTTTTGTTTTGGCCTTTAAAGACAAAGCACATGTTGAATAGGTTCGGTATGTAGATGCAGACAGCAGTTGTAGAAAACATGTTAGTAAAAATTAGGATGTAAGTTAATAAATGTCATAAGAGGTCTAATAATTCACTGCATCTTAATATTTGGTGTTTTTTTTCTACTACTGTGGGTTTTATCTAAAATGTGCATTTGGTAATTTTTTTTGCATTTGATGTTCAGATCATAAGCCTCTTATAGAAGTTTTATCCTGCGGCCTGTTTGTGATTTCTGTTTTGTTCATGTCTGATAAATGTCTTTAATCAAAAGAAAAAAAAAGAAAAATATAATCCACAAATACAGGGGAGCAACATATAATCAAATTGTTCTACAGGAAAATTTGGCAACAAGACCATATTACCTTTTTAATTCAACCATTCCAATAACCACAGTTTTTGCCATTCCTTTTCACTTTAAGTATCGCTAAAATGCCCTTATTTCTCTTCCTCTTTAAACAAGTGTGCATGGCTTTATATATATTGTCATTCCTAGTTCATCGTGCATCTACCTCCATGTTTTCTTTTTTCTGTAATGTGCATTATTTATCCCTTTTCTCTTTTGAATACTGTTTTTGTTGTATTCGTGCCAGTTTAAGGTTGGGCTGAGCCAGCCAAATTCCGGCTCACAGGACCAAGTTTTCACTGAACCGAAATGCCAGGTTTGTGTTTTAATAATGTTTTGTCCTCATGAACTAATGTTGGCATTGCGTGGCGTATACACCCTCAGGCACAGAGCTGTAGTGTGGTACAGTTGTTAGTGTATGTTGTGTTGCGAAAAAACAAAGCTTTTATCACACTGAAATTTAAATAAAGAATTCTCTCTATTCCACAAATGCAGACGGTTTTGTTTCTGTTTTATTTATTGTCTGAGTGATTTTGTCTTTGCACATAACACGTCAATCTGCAAGATCCTCTGCCAAACATCTTTCTATTTTTAAAAAGAGAAAGATGTTTTTTTAAGAAAAGTTCAAATTACAGAGTGGGAGATATTTTCCTCATAATCGATGCTACCCAGCTTCTAGTGCTAATTTTGACATGTACTCGCCAACAACATACATGGACTGAAGCATTGATGACAGCCCGACAGGGGTGGACAAACGGGTCAATTGTCCCGGGCCCAGGACGGAGGGGGGGCCCAAAACTGACACTCTGACCAGCGCACACGCTGACTGCAGCAGCTGCACCAAATCGTCTCCCTCACGGCACTTTGCTGCTCCCATAGACATACGTAGACGCGTAGTTGGGCGGGTTCTGCATATGCTGCGATGCGTCAGAGCGTCCGCCATCTTAAATGTGGCAAATCTGCAGTTACTCAGCCGCTTAAACAGTATCAGAGAGACTTTAATCTCAGAATATACTTTGTATTCGTAATATTTTTATTTTTGTAATATTACAACTTTATTTTCATATCCCTTTAGCTTCATTCTCCTGAATTTATCGTAAAGAATAAAAATAATTAAAATAATCTAACCTGGCCCTATTACTCCAGGACTGAAATAATTTTGCAAACTGTGACTATTCTGGAAATGTTCCCTCTTAATTCTCATAATATGATGTTTTTCTCATAACGTTACCACTTTTATGTTTTTTTTTTTACTTTATTGTCCTAGGTCTTTTTTCCTCTTTAATACTCCCCCAAAAAGTCTGTTCCTAAAGTTTCACATGTGACACAGTTTTATGAATAATGAAGACCACAATTTTTAGATTTAACAAATTGATCCTATATTCATAACACATACACATATACACACACAAATATATATAATCCCACAGCTATTTATTTGGCTTATTTATGATACTTGAAAATCTTTATGTGTATGTATATATATATATATATATATATATATATATATATATCTACAGTATGTCTAAATACAATAGTCTGTACTGTATGCAAGCTAAAAACCTTGAAAAAAAATGGAAAAATGGTCTTGCACAGCTTTTTTCTACTGTTGCCACTATGCAGCTTTAGTGTGTCCAGTTGTGCAACATGGTGCAGCCTTAGTTTACAGAAGGCAGACACAAGTAGTGAAATCAGCCCGAATACTTTTCCATGCAGCACAGGAATGAGGCATCTTCTCTGATCCACGTTCACTACAACAGATCTTAACTTTTTTCTGCCACATACATGTCTATGCCTGCTCCCCCTCCCCTCTCGTACATGGCTCAGCGGCGCCAGCCAATCAGCACGGAGGCTCAGCCTGGCCCGCCCACTCAGCTCTCAACACAAACAAGGCGGTGCTGCTGATCAGACTCGGAGAGAGAGACCGCAAGAGCGGAGAAACATGAGGGAAAGTAGCACCGTTTGGCTATATTTTAATACCGTAAATGAAATCAAGCTGTATGTTTTGTAAAAAGCCGGTTAAATTCAGTGGAAACACAACAAATTTATCTAAGCACGTGAAAAACCATGAACAAGAAAACGTCGAGCGACAGAAACGGAGAGAGGAGACGAAACTTCTCTCATTGCCCCGACAGACCCACAGACTGACTGAGGCGTTTCAGACAGTCCTCCGGACAATATCCAGGTATATCAGAGTGGTCTTCAGCAGCAGTTCATGTTAACTTTCATAGTAGATATTATCTATCATTTGTTACTGGACCCCACACAGAAAATGTTATTAAGACATTGAAAGAACCCTGTACATATATCTTATTAAAAAGTGTTATTTAAGATAAGAAAACATTAGCTAATCCTTTATTTATCCCACAACGGGGAAATTAAAGCAACATGATTAAACAGGGAAGGCAGGTGCACAAAACACAGGCAAAATTACATAAGAATTGACAGATATAAGAGGTGGATTAGGAAAAAAACACTATGAACATAACATTATTATTATTATTATTTAAATGTAATAGTAAAATGAAAATCACAAACCCCGAAAGGTCGACAGTTTCATGATACAACAAGCTTAGAGACTGGCTAATATTTCATATTTTGGCTGCAGTGCTTGCTGTTCTCTTATGAAGAAAAGATCAACTAGTACACTAAATTCAATAGATGGGTTAAAAATATCCAGTATGAAATACAGAGATTTCCAGGGCATGAAATATACAATTTAATTGACTTTTTTTGGTGTGTGTGTGTGTGTAGAGGGGGTGCCGAAAAAGACTGCGTTCTCCCGGGCCCTAGCAAAACTGTCAGCTGGCCTTTATGACAGCATAGGTTTTCTCTAAGCACTGTAGATATTAGGAGATATTTGCAGATATTAGGAAAACACAAGCATAATCCTTTTGAAGTTTGTTTAAAATTTTCACCTTTGATGAGGGGTCGAAAAGGGATCCTCTCGAGGCATGATTTCAGCTTGAAAGTCACGTAAAAGGTTCTCCTTCTAGAACCAGCAACCTAAGGATGTCCAGCATTCCTCTCTACCAACTGAGCTATCGAAGGTCCTTTGTAACCACTGGGTTCAGCGGTCAGCCACATACGTACGCACACACACACACACGCACTCATGCACGCACAGAGCTAGCTGAGAAGCTACACGTCTTTTTGAAACTGCCATCACCGAGCAAAGACATTTGCAAAGTTCTAGTTGCCAACGTGGATGGACCAGAGGTTTCCCACTGCAGTCCTGTAATGTCCAACACGAGTGATTCAAATGGCTTAATTGACACATGGCTATGTTGTGGCGTTGTGCAGTGGGCTCATAAGCAGCAGTTGATTTGAATGGGGTTGGGGAAAGAGCTCTAAAAATTGGGCTCAATGCTTCTCTAAACAACACAGAAGAAACATCTGTTGCGGCACTGGCCAGCGTTGGCTGTGTAACAGACCTCCGCAGATGTTCCTTGCATGGATGTGCCGTGACCCGGATTCGAACCGGGGTTGCTGCGACCACAACGCAGAGTACTAACCACTATACGATCACGGCTACTGACTCTTATGCTAGCTGTGGAAGCCTGTCCCTCCTGATCTACTCTAATTAGGTGGTTACAATCCTGGACCTTCTTAAAGAACAAACACACGAGCATGATATTGGCTCCCAGGCTCTACAGCTGTAGCATCCATTTCCAATCCTCCGGGGCTGGTGTCCTTTGGTATTTTGGAGTTTCTTCTTCTCTGACACGGGTGTTTGCCAAGGGTGAAACGTGCGTTGGGGGGGGCGAAACTTTGCAAAGGCTGCATGGAGATGCTGTCACTTGAGTCAGGTGTGCTGAAGAAGGAAAGGAGCTGAAGCATGGATGACACAGCATGCGTTTTCTCTAAGCACTGTAGAAGACGTGCCATCCTTTTCCGGTAGGCTTTGTGATGTTACTTTAAGAAAGAAGTTTGATACGTGTCCTTATGAAGGCCTTGTGTAAGAATGAGTTTAACTGGGGTCGATGTAGCAACAAGAAAGAATCAGCAGGTTGATGGCTAAATAATGTGTTTTGAGGCATGCTGAAGCCGTGGTGTTTGACTTTCCACAATGCAAAGTTATGAAAGGAACAAAGGTGGGTGTTTTGCAGATATTAGGAAAAGACAAGCAGAATCCTCTTGACGTTTGTGTAAAACGTTGACCTTTGATGAGGGGTTGAAAGGGTTTGGGAAAGATCTTTAAAGACTGGAGTCAATGCTTCTCTAAAGAGTACAAAAAAAAGATACTCTCCAGGCGTGACTTGTTGTTAAAAGTCAGGATAAAAGGTTCTCCTTCGAGCCGGAGTTGAACCAGCGACCTAAGGATGTCCAGCATTCCTCTCTACAGTCCTCCGCTCTACCAACTGAGCTATCGAAGGTCCTTTGTAACCACTGGGTTCAGCGGTCAGCCACATACGTACGCACACACACGCACACACACACACTCATGCACGCACAGAGCTAGCTGAGAAGCTACACGTCTTTTTGAAACTGCCATCACCGAGCAAAGACATTTGCAAAGTTCTAGTTGCCAACGTGGATGGACCAGAGGTTTCCCACTGCAGTCCTGTAATGTCCAACACGAGTGATTCAAATGGCTTAATTGACACATGGCTATGTTGTGGCGTTGTGCAGTGGGCTCATAAGCAGCAGTTGATTTGAATGGGGTTGGGGAAAGAGCTCTAAAAATTGGGCTCAATGCTTCTCTAAACAACACAGAAGAAACATCTGTTCGCTGCACTGGCCAGCTTTGGCTGTGTAACAGACCTCCGCAGATGTTCCTTGCATGGATGTGCCGTGACCCGGATTCGAACCGGGGTTGCTGCGACCACAACGCAGAGTACTAACCACTATACGATCACGGCTACTGACTCTTATGCTAGCTGTGTAAGCCATGTCCCTCCTGATCTACTCTAATTAGGTGGTTACAATCCTGGACCTTCTTAAAGAACAAACACACGAGCATGATATTGGCTCCCAGGCTCTACAGCTGTAGCATCCATTTCCAATCCTCCGGGGCTGGTGTCCTTTGGTATTTTGGAGTTTCTTCTTCTCTGACACGGGTGTTTGCCAAGGGTGAAACGTGCGTTGGGGGGGCGAAACTTTGCAAAGGCTGCATGGAGATGCTGTCACTTGAGTCAGGTGTGCTGAAGAAGGAAAGGAGCTGAAGCATGGATGACACAGCATGCGTTTTCTCTAAGCACTGTAGAAGACGTGCCATCCTTTTCCGGTAGGCTTTGTGATGTTACTTTAAGAAAGAAGTTTGATACGTGTCCTTATGAAGGCCTTGTGTAAGAATGAGTTTAACTGGGGTCGATGTAGCAACAAGAAAGAATCAGCAGGTTGATGGCTAAATAATGTGTTTTGAGGCATGCTGAAGCCGTGGTGTTTGACTTTCCACAATGCAAAGTATGAAAGGAACAAAGGTGGGTGTTTTGCAGATATTAGGAAAAGACAAGCAGAATCCTCTTGACGTTTGTGTAAAACGTTGACCTTTGATGAGGGGTTGAAAGGGTTTGGGAAAGATCTTTAAAGACTGGAGTCAATGCTTCTCTAAAGAGTACAAAAAAAAGATACTCTCCAGGCGTGACTTGTTGTTAAAAGTCAGATAAAAGGTTCTCCTTCGAGCCGGAGTTGAACCAGCGATCTAAGGATGTCCAGCATTCCTCTCTACAGTCCTCCGCTCTACCAACTGAGCTATCGAAGGTCCTTTGTAACCACTGGGTTCAGCGGTCAGCCACATACGTACGCACACACACCACACACACACACTCATGCACGCACAGAGCTAGCTGAGAAGCTACACGTCTTTTTGAAACTGCCATCACCGAGCAAAGACATTTGCAAAGTTCTAGTTGCCAACGTGGATGGGCCAGAGGTTTCCCACTGCAGTCCTGTAATGTCCAACACGAGTGATTCAAATGGCTTAATTGACACATGGCTATGTTGTGGCGTTGTGCAGTGGGCTCATAAGCAGCAGTTGATTTGAATGGGGTTGGGGAAAGAGCTCTAAAAATTGGGCTCAATGCTTCTCTAAACAACACAGAAGAAACATCTGTTGCTGCACTGGCCAGCTTTGGCTGTGTAACAGACCTCCGCAGATGTTCCTTGCATGGATGTGCCGTGACCCGGATTCGAACCGGGGTTGCTGCGACCACAACGCAGAGTACTAACCACTATACGATCACGGCTACTGACTGTTATGCTAGCTGTGTAAGCCAGTCCCTCCTGATCTACTCTAATTAGGTGGTTACAATCCTGGACCTTCTTAAAGAACAAACACACGAGCATGATATTGGCTCCCAGGCTCTACAGCTGTAGCATCCATTTCCAATCCTCCGGGGCTGGTGTCCTTTGGTATTTTGGAGTTTCTTCTTCTCTGACACGGGTGTTTGCCAAGGGTGAAACGTGCGTTGGGGGGGCGAAACTTTGCAAAGGCTGCATGGAGATGCTGTCACTTGAGTCAGGTGTGCTGAAGAAGGAAAGGAGCTGAAGCATGGATGACACAGCATGCGTTTTCTCTAAGCACTGTAGAAGACGTGCCATCCTTTTCCGGTAGGCTTTGTGATGTTACTTTAAGAAAGAAGTTTGATACGTGTCCTTATGAAGGCCTTGTGTAAGAATGAGTTTAACTGGGGTCGATGTAGCAACAAGAAAGAATCAGCAGGTTGATGGCTAAATAATGTGTTTTGAGGCATGCTGAAGCCGTGGTGTTTGACTTTCCACAATGCAAAGTATGAAAGGAACAAAGGTGGGTGTTTTGCAGATATTAGGAAAAGACAAGCAGAATCCTCTTGACGTTTGTGTAAAACGTTGACCTTTGATGAGGGGTTGAAAGGGTTTGGGAAAGATCTTTAAAGACTGGAGTCAATGCTTCTCTAAAGAGTACAAAAAAAAGATACTCTCCAGGCGTGACTTGTTGTTAAAAGTCAGGATAAAAGGTTCTCCTTCGAGCCGGAGTTGAACCAGCGACCTAAGGATGTCCAGCATTCCTCTCTACAGTCCTCCGCTCTACCAACTGAGCTATCGAAGGTCCTTTGTAACCACTGGGTTCAGCGGTCAGCCACATACGTACGCACACACACGCACACACACACACTCATGCACGCACAGAGCTAGCTGAGAAGCTACACGTCTTTTTGAAACTGCCATCACCGAGCAAAGACATTTGCAAAGTTCTAGTTGCCAACGTGGATGGACCAGAGGTTTCCCACTGCAGTCCTGTAATGTCCAACACGAGTGATTCAAATGGCTTAATTGACACATGGCTATGTTGTGGCGTTGTGCAGTGGGCTCATAAGCAGCAGTTGATTTGAATGGGGTTGGGGAAAGAGCTCTAAAAATTGGGCTCAATGCTTCTCTAAACAACACAGAAGAAACATCTGTCGCTGCACTGGCCAGCGTTGGCTGTGCAACAGACCTCCGCAGATGTTCCTTGCATGGATGTGCCGTGACCCGGATTCGAACCGGGGTTGCTGCGACCACAACGCAGAGTACTAACCACTATACGATCACGGCTACTGACTCTTATGCTAGCTGTGTAAGCCATGTCCCTCCTGATCTACTCTAATTAGGTGGTTACAATCCTGGACCTTCTTAAAGAACAAACACACGAGCATGATATTGGCTCCCAGGCTCTACAGCTGTAGCATCCATTTCCAATCCTCCGGGGCTGGTGTCCTTTGGTATTTTGGAGTTTCTTCTTCTCTGACACGGGTGTTTGCCAAGGGTGAAACGTGCGTTGGGGGGGCGAAACTTTGCAAAGGCTGCATGGAGATGCTGTCACTTGAGTCAGGTGTGCTGAAGAAGGAAAGGAGCTGAAGCATGGATGACACAGCATGCGTTTTCTCTAAGCACTGTAGAAGACGTGCCATCCTTTTCCGGTAGGCTTTGTGATGTTACTTTAAGAAAGAAGTTTGATACGTGTCCTTATGAAGGCCTTGTGTAAGAATGAGTTTAACTGGGGTCGATGTAGCAACAAGAAAGAATCAGCAGGGTTGATGGCTAAATAATGTGTTTTGAGGCATGCTGAAGCCGTGGTGTTTGACTTTCCACAATGCAAAGTTATGAAAGGAACAAAGGTGGGTGTTTTGCAGATATTAGGAAAAGACAAGCAGAATCCTCTTGACGTTTGTGTAAAACGTTGACCTTTGATGAGGGGTTGAAAGGGTTTGGGAAAGATCTTTAAAGACTGGAGTCAATGCTTCTCTAAAGAGTACAAAAAAAAGATACTCTCCAGGCGTGACTTGTTGTTAAAAGTCAGATAAAAGGTTCTCCTTCGAGCCGGAGTTGAACCAGCGACCTAAGGATGTCCAGCATTCCTCTCTACAGTCCTCCGCTCTACCAACTGAGCTATCGAAGGTCCTTTGTAACCACTGGGTTCAGCGGTCAGCCACATACGTACGCACACACACGCACACACACACACTCATGCACGCACAGAGCTAGCTGAGAAGCTACACGTCTTTTTGAAACTGCCATCACCGAGCAAAGACATTTGCAAAGTTCTAGTTGCCAACGTGGATGGACCAGAGGTTTCCCACTGCAGTCCTGTAATGTCCAACACGAGTGATTCAAATGGCTTAATTGACACATGGCTATGTTGTGGCGTTGTGCAGTGGGCTCATAAGCAGCAGTTGATTTGAATGGGGTTGGGGAAAGAGCTCTAAAAATTGGGCTCAATGCTTCTCTAAACAACACAGAAGAAACATCTGTTGCTGCACTGGCCAGCTTTGGCTGTGTAACAGACCTCCGCAGATGTTCCTTGCATGGATGTGCCGTGACCCGGATTCGAACCGGGGTTGCTGCGACCACAACGCAGAGTACTAACCACTATACGATCACGGCTACTGACTCTTATGCTAGCTGTGGAAGCCTGTCCCTCCTGATCTACTCTAATTAGGTGGTTACAATCCTGGACCTTCTTAAAGAACAAACACACGAGCATGATATTGGCTCCCAGGCTCTACAGCTGTAGCATCCATTTCCAATCCTCCGGGGCTGGTGTCCTTTGGTATTTTGGAGTTTCTTCTTCTCTGACACGGGTGTTTGCCAAGGGTGAAACGTGCGTTGGGGGGGCGAAACTTTGCAAAGGCTGCATGGAGATGCTGTCACTTGAGTCAGGTGTGCTGAAGAAGGAAAGGAGCTGAAGCATGGATGACACAGCATGCGTTTTCTCTAAGCACTGTAGAAGACGTGCCATCCTTTTCCGGTAGGCTTTGTGATGTTACTTTAAGAAAGAAGTTTGATACGTGTCCTTATGAAGGCCTTGTGTAAGAATGAGTTTAACTGGGGTCGATGTAGCAACAAGAAAGAATCAGCAGGGTTGATGGCTAAATAATGTGTTTTGAGGCATGCTGAAGCCGTGGTGTTTGACTTTCCACAATGCAAAGTTAGAAAGGAACAAAGGTGGGTGTTTTGCAGATATTAGGAAAAGACAAGCAGAATCCTCTTGACGTTTGTGTAAAACGTTGACCTTTGATGAGGGGTTGAAAGGGTTTGGGAAAGATCTTTAAAGACTGGGGTCAATGCTTCTCTAAAGAGTACAAAAAAAAGATACTCTCCAGGCGTGACTTGTTGTTAAAAGTCAGATAAAAGGTTCTCCTTCGAGCCGGAGTTGAACCAGCGACCTAAGGATGTCCAGCATTCCTCTCTACAGTCCTCCGCTCTACCAACTGAGCTATCGAAGGTCCTTTGTAACCACTGGGTTCAGCGGTCAGCCACATACGTACGCACACACACACACACACACACACTCATGCACGCACAGAGCTAGCTGAGAAGCTACACGTCTTTTTGAAACTGCCATCACCGAGCAAAGACATTTGCAAAGTTCTAGTTGCCAACGTGGATGGACCAGAGGTTTCCCACTGCAGTCCTGTAATGTCCAACACGAGTGATTCAAATGGCTTAATTGACACATGGCTATGTTGTGGCGTTGTGCAGTGGGCTCATAAGCAGCAGTTGATTTGAATGGGGTTGGGGAAAGAGCTCTAAAAATTGGGCTCAATGCTTCTCTAAACAACACAGAAGAAACATCTGTTGCTGCACTGGCCAGCTTTGGCTGTGTAACAGACCTCCGCAGATGTTCCTTGCATGGATGTGCCGTGACCCGGATTCGAACCGGGGTTGCTGCGACCACAACGCAGAGTACTAACCACTATACGATCACGGCTACTGACTCTTATGCTAGCTGTGGAAGCCTGTCCCTCCTGATCTACTCTAATTAGGTGGTTACAATCCTGGACCTTCTTAAAGAACAAACACACGAGCATGATATTGGCTCCCAGGCTCTACAGCTGTAGCATCCATTTCCAATCCTCCGGGGCTGGTGTCCTTTGGTATTTTGGAGCTTTCTTCTTCTCTGACACGGGTGTTTGCCAAGGGTGAAACGTGCGTTGGGGGGGGCGAAACTTTGCAAAGGCTGCATGGAGATGCTGTCACTTGAGTCAGGTGTGCTGAAGAAGGAAAGGAGCTGAAGCATGGATGACACAGCATGCGTTTTCTCTAAGCACTGTAGAAGACGTGCCATCCTTTTCCGGTAGGCTTTGTGATGTTACTTTAAGAAAGAAGTTTGATACGTGTCCTTATGAAGGCCTTGTGTAAGAATGAGTTTAACTGGGGTCGATGTAGCAACAAGAAAGAATCAGCAGGTTGATGGCTAAATAATGTGTTTTGAGGCATGCTGAAGCCGTGGTGTTTGACTTTCCACAATGCAAAGTTAGAAAGGAACAAAGGTGGGTGTTTTGCAGATATTAGGAAAAGACAAGCAGAATCCTCTTGACGTTTGTGTAAAACGTTGACCTTTGATGAGGGGTTGAAAGGGTTTGGGAAAGATCTTTAAAGACTGGGGTCAATGCTTCTCTAAAGAGTACAAAAAAAAGATACTCTCCAGGCGTGACTTGTTGTTAAAAGTCAGATAAAAGGTTCTCCTTCGAGCCGGAGTTGAACCAGCGACCTAAGGATGTCCAGCATTCCTCTCTACAGTCCTCCGCTCTACCAACTGAGCTATCGAAGGTCCTTTGTAACCACTGGGTTCAGCGGTCAGCCACATACGTACGCACACACACACACACACACACACTCATGCACGCACAGAGCTAGCTGAGAAGCTACACGTCTTTTTGAAACTGCCATCACCGAGCAAAGACATTTGCAAAGTTCTAGTTGCCAACGTGGATGGACCAGAGGTTTCCCACTGCAGTCCTGTAATGTCCAACACGAGTGATTCAAATGGCTTAATTGACACATGGCTATGTTGTGGCGTTGTGCAGTGGGCTCATAAGCAGCAGTTGATTTGAATGGGGTTGGGGAAAGAGCTCTAAAAATTGGGCTCAATGCTTCTCTAAACAACACAGAAGAAACATCTGTTGCTGCACTGGCCAGCTTTGGCTGTGTAACAGACCTCCGCAGATGTTCCTTGCATGGATGTGCCGTGACCCGGATTCGAACCGGGGTTGCTGCGACCACAACGCAGAGTACTAACCACTATACGATCACGGCTACTGACTCTTATGCTAGCTGTGGAAGCCTGTCCCTCCTGATCTACTCTAATTAGGTGGTTACAATCCTGGACCTTCTTAAAGAACAAACACACGAGCATGATATTGGCTCCCAGGCTCTACAGCTGTAGCATCCATTTCCAATCCTCCGGGGCTGGTGTCCTTTGGTATTTTGGAGTTTCTTCTTCTCTGACACGGGTGTTTGCCAAGGGTGAAACGTGCGTTGGGGGGGCGAAACTTTGCAAAGGCTGCATGGAGATGCTGTCACTTGAGTCAGGTGTGCTGAAGAAGGAAAGGAGCTGAAGCATGGATGACACAGCATGCGTTTTCTCTAAGCACTGTAGAAGACGTGCCATCCTTTTCCGGTAGGCTTTGTGATGTTACTTTAAGAAAGAAGTTTGATACGTGTCCTTATGAAGGCCTTGTGTAAGAATGAGTTTAACTGGGGTCGATGTAGCAACAAGAAAGAATCAGCAGGGTTGATGGCTAAATAATGTGTTTTGAGGCATGCTGAAGCCGTGGTGTTTGACTTTCCACAATGCAAAGTTAGAAAGGAACAAAGGTGGGTGTTTTGCAGATATTAGGAAAAGACAAGCAGAATCCTCTTGACGTTTGTGTAAAACGTTGACCTTTGATGAGGGGTTGAAAGGGTTTGGGAAAGATCTTTAAAGACTGGGGTCAATGCTTCTCTAAAGAGTACAAAAAAAAGATACTCTCCAGGCGTGACTTGTTGTTAAAAGTCAGATAAAAGGTTCTCCTTCGAGCCGGAGTTGAACCAGCGACCTAAGGATGTCCAGCATTCCTCTCTACAGTCCTCCGCTCTACCAACTGAGCTATCGAAGGTCCTTTGTAACCACTGGGTTCAGCGGTCAGCCACATACGTACGCACACACACCACACACACACACTCATGCACGCACAGAGCTAGCTGAGAAGCTACACGTCTTTTTGAAACTGCCATCACCGAGCAAAGACATTTGCAAAGTTCTAGTTGCCAACGTGGATGGACCAGAGGTTTCCCACTGCAGTCCTGTAATGTCCAACACGAGTGATTCAAATGGCTTAATTGACACATGGCTATGTTGTGGCGTTGTGCAGTGGGCTCATAAGCAGCAGTTGATTTGAATGGGGTTGGGGAAAGAGCTCTAAAAATTGGGCTCAATGCTTCTCTAAACAACACAGAAGAAACATCTGTTGCTGCACTGGCCAGCTTTGGCTGTGTAACAGACCTCCGCAGATGTTCCTTGCATGGATGTGCCGTGACCCGGATTCGAACCGGGGTTGCTGCGACCACAACGCAGAGTACTAACCACTATACGATCACGGCTACTGACTCTTATGCTAGCTGTGGAAGCCTGTCCCTCCTGATCTACTCTAATTAGGTGGTTACAATCCTGGACCTTCTTAAAGAACAAACACACGAGCATGATATTGGCTCCCAGGCTCTACAGCTGTAGCATCCATTTCCAATCCTCCGGGGCTGGTGTCCTTTGGTATTTTGGAGTTTCTTCTTCTCTGACACGGGTGTTTGCCAAGGGTGAAACGTGCGTTGGGGGGGCGAAACTTTGCAAAGGCTGCATGGAGATGCTGTCACTTGAGTCAGGTGTGCTGAAGAAGGAAAGGAGCTGAAGCATGGATGACACAGCATGCGTTTTCTCTAAGCACTGTAGAAGACGTGCCATCCTTTTCCGGTAGGCTTTGTGATGTTACTTTAAGAAAGAAGTTTGATACGTGTCCTTATGAAGGCCTTGTGTAAGAATGAGTTTAACTGGGGTCGATGTAGCAACAAGAAAGAATCAGCGGGTTGATGGCTAAATAATGTGTTTTGAGGCATGCTGAAGCCGTGGTGTTTGACTTTCCACAATGCAAAGTTAGAAAGGAACAAAGGTGGGTGTTTTGCAGATATTAGGAAAAGACAAGCAGAATCCTCTTGACGTTTGTGTAAAACGTTGACCTTTGATGAGGGGTTGAAAGGGTTTGGGAAAGATCTTTAAAGACTGGGGTCAATGCTTCTCTAAAGAGTACAAAAAAAAGATACTCTCCAGGCGTGACTTGTTGTTAAAAGTCAGATAAAAGGTTCTCCTTCGAGCCGGAGTTGAACCAGCGACCTAAGGATGTCCAGCATTCCTCTCTACAGTCCTCCGCTCTACCAACTGAGCTATCGAAGGTCCTTTGTAACCACTGGGTTCAGCGGTCAGCCACATACGTACGCACACACACACACACACACACACTCATGCACGCACAGAGCTAGCTGAGAAGCTACACGTCTTTTTGAAACTGCCATCACCGAGCAAAGACATTTGCAAAGTTCTAGTTGCCAACGTGGATGGACCAGAGGTTTCCCACTGCAGTCCTGTAATGTCCAACACGAGTGATTCAAATGGCTTAATTGACACATGGCTATGTTGTGGCGTTGTGCAGTGGGCTCATAAGCAGCAGTTGATTTGAATGGGGTTGGGGAAAGAGCTCTAAAAATTGGGCTCAATGCTTCTCTAAACAACACAGAAGAAACATCTGTTGCTGCACTGGCCAGCTTTGGCTGTGTAACAGACCTCCGCAGATGTTCCTTGCATGGATGTGCCGTGACCCGGATTCGAACCGGGGTTGCTGCGACCACAACGCAGAGTACTAACCACTATACGATCACGGCTACTGACTCTTATGCTAGCTGTGGAAGCCTGTCCCTCCTGATCTACTCTAATTAGGTGGTTACAATCCTGGACCTTCTTAAAGAACAAACACACGAGCATGATATTGGCTCCCAGGCTCTACAGCTGTAGCATCCATTTCCAATCCTCCGGGGCTGGTGTCCTTTGGTATTTTGGAGCTTTCTTCTTCTCTGACACGGGTGTTTGCCAAGGGTGAAACGTGCGTTGGGGGGGCGAAACTTTGCAAAGGCTGCATGGAGATGCTGTCACTTGAGTCAGGTGTGCTGAAGAAGGAAAGGAGCTGAAGCATGGATGACACAGCATGCGTTTTCTCTAAGCACTGTAGAAGACGTGCCATCCTTTTCCGGTAGGCTTTGTGATGTTACTTTAAGAAAGAAGTTTGATACGTGTCCTTATGAAGGCCTTGTGTAAGAATGAGTTTAACTGGGGTCGATGTAGCAACAAGAAAGAATCAGCAGGGTTGATGGCTAAATAATGTGTTTTGAGGCATGCTGAAGCCGTGGTGTTTGACTTTCCACAATGCAAAGTTAGAAAGGAACAAAGGTGGGTGTTTTGCAGATATTAGGAAAAGACAAGCAGAATCCTCTTGACGTTTGTGTAAAACGTTGACCTTTGATGAGGGGTTGAAAGGGTTTGGGAAAGATCTTTAAAGACTGGGGTCAATGCTTCTCTAAAGAGTACAAAAAAAAGATACTCTCCAGGCGTGACTTGTTGTTAAAAGTCAGATAAAAGGTTCTCCTTCGAGCCGGAGTTGAACCAGCGACCTAAGGATGTCCAGCATTCCTCTCTACAGTCCTCCGCTCTACCAACTGAGCTATCGAAGGTCCTTTGTAACCACTGGGTTCAGCGGTCAGCCACATACGTACGCACACACACGCACACACACACACTCATGCACGCACAGAGCTAGCTGAGAAGCTACACGTCTTTTTGAAACTGCCATCACCGAGCAAAGACATTTGCAAAGTTCTAGTTGCCAACGTGGATGGACCAGAGGTTTCCCACTGCAGTCCTGTAATGTCCAACACGAGTGATTCAAATGGCTTAATTGACACATGGCTATGTTGTGGCGTTGTGCAGTGGGCTCATAAGCAGCAGTTGATTTGAATGGGGTTGGGGAAAGAGCTCTAAAAATTGGGCTCAATGCTTCTCTAAACAACACAGAAGAAACATCTGTTGCTGCACTGGCCAGCTTTGGCTGTGTAACAGACCTCCGCAGATGTTCCTTGCATGGATGTGCCGTGACCCGGATTCGAACCGGGGTTGCTGCGACCACAACGCAGAGTACTAACCACTATACGATCACGGCTACTGACTCTTATGCTAGCTGTGGAAGCCTGTCCCTCCTGATCTACTCTAATTAGGTGGTTACAATCCTGGACCTTCTTAAAGAACAAACACACGAGCATGATATTGGCTCCCAGGCTCTACAGCTGTAGCATCCATTTCCAATCCTCCGGGGCTGGTGTCCTTTGGTATTTTGGAGCTTTCTTCTTCTCTGACACGGGTGTTTGCCAAGGGTGAAACGTGCGTTGGGGGGGCGAAACTTTGCAAAGGCTGCATGGAGATGCTGTCACTTGAGTCAGGTGTGCTGAAGAAGGAAAGGAGCTGAAGCATGGATGACACAGCATGCGTTTTCTCTAAGCACTGTAGAAGACGTGCCATCCTTTTCCGGTAGGCTTTGTGATGTTACTTTAAGAAAGAAGTTTGATACGTGTCCTTATGAAGGCCTTGTGTAAGAATGAGTTTAACTGGGGTCGATGTAGCAACAAGAAAGAATCAGCAGGGTTGATGGCTAAATAATGTGTTTTGAGGCATGCTGAAGCCGTGGTGTTTGACTTTCCACAATGCAAAGTTAGAAAGGAACAAAGGTGGGTGTTTTGCAGATATTAGGAAAAGACAAGCAGAATCCTCTTGACGTTTGTGTAAAACGTTGACCTTTGATGAGGGGTTGAAAGGGTTTGGGAAAGATCTTTAAAGACTGGGGTCAATGCTTCTCTAAAGAGTACAAAAAAAAGATACTCTCCAGGCGTGACTTGTTGTTAAAAGTCAGATAAAAGGTTCTCCTTCGAGCCGGAGTTGAACCAGCGACCTAAGGATGTCCAGCATTCCTCTCTACAGTCCTCCGCTCTACCAACTGAGCTATCGAAGGTCCTTTGTAACCACTGGGTTCAGCGGTCAGCCACATACGTACGCACACACACACACACACACACACTCATGCACGCACAGAGCTAGCTGAGAAGCTACACGTCTTTTTGAAACTGCCATCACCGAGCAAAGACATTTGCAAAGTTCTAGTTGCCAACGTGGATGGACCAGAGGTTTCCCACTGCAGTCCTGTAATGTCCAACACGAGTGATTCAAATGGCTTAATTGACACATGGCTATGTTGTGGCGTTGTGCAGTGGGCTCATAAGCAGCAGTTGATTTGAATGGGGTTGGGGAAAGAGCTCTAAAAATTGGGCTCAATGCTTCTCTAAACAACACAGAAGAAACATCTGTTGCTGCACTGGCCAGCTTTGGCTGTGTAACAGACCTCCGCAGATGTTCCTTGCATGGATGTGCCGTGACCCGGATTCGAACCGGGGTTGCTGCGACCACAACGCAGAGTACTAACCACTATACGATCACGGCTACTGACTCTTATGCTAGCTGTGGAAGCCTGTCCCTCCTGATCTACTCTAATTAGGTGGTTACAATCCTGGACCTTCTTAAAGAACAAACACACGAGCATGATATTGGCTCCCAGGCTCTACAGCTGTAGCATCCATTTCCAATCCTCCGGGGCTGGTGTCCTTTGGTATTTTGGAGTTTCTTCTTCTCTGACACGGGTGTTTGCCAAGGGTGAAACGTGCGTTGGGGGGGCGAAACTTTGCAAAGGCTGCATGGAGATGCTGTCACTTGAGTCAGGTGTGCTGAAGAAGGAAAGGAGCTGAAGCATGGATGACACAGCATGCGTTTTCTCTAAGCACTGTAGAAGACGTGCCATCCTTTTCCGGTAGGCTTTGTGATGTTACTTTAAGAAAGAAGTTTGATACGTGTCCTTATGAAGGCCTTGTGTAAGAATGAGTTTAACTGGGGTCGATGTAGCAACAAGAAAGAATCAGCAGGGTTGATGGCTAAATAATGTGTTTTGAGGCATGCTGAAGCCGTGGTGTTTGACTTTCCACAATGCAAAGTTAGAAAGGAACAAAGGTGGGTGTTTTGCAGATATTAGGAAAAGACAAGCAGAATCCTCTTGACGTTTGTGTAAAACGTTGACCTTTGATGAGGGGTTGAAAGGGTTTGGGAAAGATCTTTAAAGACTGGGGTCAATGCTTCTCTAAAGAGTACAAAAAAAAGATACTCTCCAGGCGTGACTTGTTGTTAAAAGTCAGATAAAAGGTTCTCCTTCGAGCCGGAGTTGAACCAGCGACCTAAGGATGTCCAGCATTCCTCTCTACAGTCCTCCGCTCTACCAACTGAGCTATCGAAGGTCCTTTGTAACCACTGGGTTCAGCGGTCAGCCACATACGTACGCACACACACACACACACACACACTCATGCACGCACAGAGCTAGCTGAGAAGCTACACGTCTTTTTGAAACTGCCATCACCGAGCAAAGACATTTGCAAAGTTCTAGTTGCCAACGTGGATGGACCAGAGGTTTCCCACTGCAGTCCTGTAATGTCCAACACGAGTGATTCAAATGGCTTAATTGACACATGGCTATGTTGTGGCGTTGTGCAGTGGGCTCATAAGCAGCAGTTGATTTGAATGGGGTTGGGGAAAGAGCTCTAAAAATTGGGCTCAATGCTTCTCTAAACAACACAGAAGAAACATCTGTTGCTGCACTGGCCAGCTTTGGCTGTGTAACAGACCTCCGCAGATGTTCCTTGCATGGATGTGCCGTGACCCGGATTCGAACCGGGGTTGCTGCGACCACAACGCAGAGTACTAACCACTATACGATCACGGCTACTGACTCTTATGCTAGCTGTGGAAGCCTGTCCCTCCTGATCTACTCTAATTAGGTGGTTACAATCCTGGACCTTCTTAAAGAACAAACACACGAGCATGATATTGGCTCCCAGGCTCTACAGCTGTAGCATCCATTTCCAATCCTCCGGGGCTGGTGTCCTTTGGTATTTTGGAGCTTTCTTCTTCTCTGACACGGGTGTTTGCCAAGGGTGAAACGTGCGTTGGGGGGGGCGAAACTTTGCAAAGGCTGCATGGAGATGCTGTCACTTGAGTCAGGTGTGCTGAAGAAGGAAAGGAGCTGAAGCATGGATGACACAGCATGCGTTTTCTCTAAGCACTGTAGAAGACGTGCCATCCTTTTCCGGTAGGCTTTGTGATGTTACTTTAAGAAAGAAGTTTGATACGTGTCCTTATGAAGGCCTTGTGTAAGAATGAGTTTAACTGGGGTCGATGTAGCAACAAGAAAGAATCAGCAGGGTTGATGGCTAAATAATGTGTTTTGAGGCATGCTGAAGCCGTGGTGTTTGACTTTCCACAATGCAAAGTTAGAAAGGAACAAAGGTGGGTGTTTTGCAGATATTAGGAAAAGACAAGCAGAATCCTCTTGACGTTTGTGTAAAACGTTGACCTTTGATGAGGGGTTGAAAGGGTTTGGGAAAGATCTTTAAAGACTGGGGTCAATGCTTCTCTAAAGAGTACAAAAAAAAGATACTCTCCAGGCGTGACTTGTTGTTAAAAGTCAGATAAAAGGTTCTCCTTCGAGCCGGAGTTGAACCAGCGACCTAAGGATGTCCAGCATTCCTCTCTACAGTCCTCCGCTCTACCAACTGAGCTATCGAAGGTCCTTTGTAACCACTGGGTTCAGCGGTCAGCCACATACGTACGCACACACACACACACACACACACTCATGCACGCACAGAGCTAGCTGAGAAGCTACACGTCTTTTTGAAACTGCCATCACCGAGCAAAGACATTTGCAAAGTTCTAGTTGCCAACGTGGATGGACCAGAGGTTTCCCACTGCAGTCCTGTAATGTCCAACACGAGTGATTCAAATGGCTTAATTGACACATGGCTATGTTGTGGCGTTGTGCAGTGGGCTCATAAGCAGCAGTTGATTTGAATGGGGTTGGGGAAAGAGCTCTAAAAATTGGGCTCAATGCTTCTCTAAACAACACAGAAGAAACATCTGTTGCTGCACTGGCCAGCTTTGGCTGTGTAACAGACCTCCGCAGATGTTCCTTGCATGGATGTGCCGTGACCCGGATTCGAACCGGGGTTGCTGCGACCACAACGCAGAGTACTAACCACTATACGATCACGGCTACTGACTCTTATGCTAGCTGTGGAAGCCTGTCCCTCCTGATCTACTCTAATTAGGTGGTTACAATCCTGGACCTTCTTAAAGAACAAACACACGAGCATGATATTGGCTCCCAGGCTCTACAGCTGTAGCATCCATTTCCAATCCTCCGGGGCTGGTGTCCTTTGGTATTTTGGAGCTTTCTTCTTCTCTGACACGGGTGTTTGCCAAGGGTGAAACGTGCGTTGGGGGGGCGAAACTTTGCAAAGGCTGCATGGAGATGCTGTCACTTGAGTCAGGTGTGCTGAAGAAGGAAAGGAGCTGAAGCATGGATGACACAGCATGCGTTTTCTCTAAGCACTGTAGAAGACGTGCCATCCTTTTCCGGTAGGCTTTGTGATGTTACTTTAAGAAAGAAGTTTGATACGTGTCCTTATGAAGGCCTTGTGTAAGAATGAGTTTAACTGGGGTCGATGTAGCAACAAGAAAGAATCAGCGGGTTGATGGCTAAATAATGTGTTTTGAGGCATGCTGAAGCCGTGGTGTTTGACTTTCCACAATGCAAAGTTAGAAAGGAACAAAGGTGGGTGTTTTGCAGATATTAGGAAAAGACAAGCAGAATCCTCTTGACGTTTGTGTAAAACGTTGACCTTTGATGAGGGGTTGAAAGGGTTTGGGAAAGATCTTTAAAGACTGGGGTCAATGCTTCTCTAAAGAGTACAAAAAAAAGATACTCTCCAGGCGTGACTTGTTGTTAAAAGTCAGATAAAAGGTTCTCCTTCGAGCCGGAGTTGAACCAGCGACCTAAGGATGTCCAGCATTCCTCTCTACAGTCCTCCGCTCTACCAACTGAGCTATCGAAGGTCCTTTGTAACCACTGGGTTCAGCGGTCAGCCACATACGTACGCACACACACACACACACACACACACTCATGCACGCACAGAGCTAGCTGAGAAGCTACACGTCTTTTTGAAACTGCCATCACCGAGCAAAGACATTTGCAAAGTTCTAGTTGCCAACGTGGATGGACCAGAGGTTTCCCACTGCAGTCCTGTAATGTCCAACACGAGTGATTCAAATGGCTTAATTGACACATGGCTATGTTGTGGCGTTGTGCAGTGGGCTCATAAGCAGCAGTTGATTTGAATGGGGTTGGGGAAAGAGCTCTAAAAATTGGGCTCAATGCTTCTCTAAACAACACAGAAGAAACATCTGTTGCTGCACTGGCCAGCTTTGGCTGTGTAACAGACCTCCGCAGATGTTCCTTGCATGGATGTGCCGTGACCCGGATTCGAACCGGGGTTGCTGCGACCACAACGCAGAGTACTAACCACTATACGATCACGGCTACTGACTCTTATGCTAGCTGTGGAAGCCTGTCCCTCCTGATCTACTCTAATTAGGTGGTTACAATCCTGGACCTTCTTAAAGAACAAACACACGAGCATGATATTGGCTCCCAGGCTCTACAGCTGTAGCATCCATTTCCAATCCTCCGGGGCTGGTGTCCTTTGGTATTTTGGAGTTTCTTCTTCTCTGACACGGGTGTTTGCCAAGGGTGAAACGTGCGTTGGGGGGGGCGAAACTTTGCAAAGGCTGCATGGAGATGCTGTCACTTGAGTCAGGTGTGCTGAAGAAGGAAAGGAGCTGAAGCATGGATGACACAGCATGCGTTTTCTCTAAGCACTGTAGAAGACGTGCCATCCTTTTCCGGTAGGCTTTGTGATGTTACTTTAAGAAAGAAGTTTGATACGTGTCCTTATGAAGGCCTTGTGTAAGAATGAGTTTAACTGGGGTCGATGTAGCAACAAGAAAGAATCAGCGGGTTGATGGCTAAATAATGTGTTTTGAGGCATGCTGAAGCCGTGGTGTTTGACTTTCCACAATGCAAAGTTAGAAAGGAACAAAGGTGGGTGTTTTGCAGATATTAGGAAAAGACAAGCAGAATCCTCTTGACGTTTGTGTAAAACGTTGACCTTTGATGAGGGGTTGAAAGGGTTTGGGAAAGATCTTTAAAGACTGGGGTCAATGCTTCTCTAAAGAGTACAAAAAAAAGATACTCTCCAGGCGTGACTTGTTGTTAAAAGTCAGATAAAAGGTTCTCCTTCGAGCCGGAGTTGAACCAGCGACCTAAGGATGTCCAGCATTCCTCTCTACAGTCCTCCGCTCTACCAACTGAGCTATCGAAGGTCCTTTGTAACCACTGGGTTCAGCGGTCAGCCACATACGTACGCACACACACACACACACACACACTCATGCACGCACAGAGCTAGCTGAGAAGCTACACGTCTTTTTGAAACTGCCATCACCGAGCAAAGACATTTGCAAAGTTCTAGTTGCCAACGTGGATGGACCAGAGGTTTCCCACTGCAGTCCTGTAATGTCCAACACGAGTGATTCAAATGGCTTAATTGACACATGGCTATGTTGTGGCGTTGTGCAGTGGGCTCATAAGCAGCAGTTGATTTGAATGGGGTTGGGGAAAGAGCTCTAAAAATTGGGCTCAATGCTTCTCTAAACAACACAGAAGAAACATCTGTTGCTGCACTGGCCAGCTTTGGCTGTGTAACAGACCTCCGCAGATGTTCCTTGCATGGATGTGCCGTGACCCGGATTCGAACCGGGGTTGCTGCGACCACAACGCAGAGTACTAACCACTATACGATCACGGCTACTGACTCTTATGCTAGCTGTGGAAGCCTGTCCCTCCTGATCTACTCTAATTAGGTGGTTACAATCCTGGACCTTCTTAAAGAACAAACACACGAGCATGATATTGGCTCCCAGGCTCTACAGCTGTAGCATCCATTTCCAATCCTCCGGGGCTGGTGTCCTTTGGTATTTTGGAGTTTCTTCTTCTCTGACACGGGTGTTTGCCAAGGGTGAAACGTGCGTTGGGGGGGCGAAACTTTGCAAAGGCTGCATGGAGATGCTGTCACTTGAGTCAGGTGTGCTGAAGAAGGAAAGGAGCTGAAGCATGGATGACACAGCATGCGTTTTCTCTAAGCACTGTAGAAGACGTGCCATCCTTTTCCGGTAGGCTTTGTGATGTTACTTTAAGAAAGAAGTTTGATACGTGTCCTTATGAAGGCCTTGTGTAAGAATGAGTTTAACTGGGGTCGATGTAGCAACAAGAAAGAATCAGCGGGTTGATGGCTAAATAATGTGTTTTGAGGCATGCTGAAGCCGTGGTGTTTGACTTTCCACAATGCAAAGTTAGAAAGGAACAAAGGTGGGTGTTTTGCAGATATTAGGAAAAGACAAGCAGAATCCTCTTGACGTTTGTGTAAAACGTTGACCTTTGATGAGGGGTTGAAAGGGTTTGGGAAAGATCTTTAAAGACTGGGGTCAATGCTTCTCTAAAGAGTACAAAAAAAAGATACTCTCCAGGCGTGACTTGTTGTTAAAAGTCAGATAAAAGGTTCTCCTTCGAGCCGGAGTTGAACCAGCGACCTAAGGATGTCCAGCATTCCTCTCTACAGTCCTCCGCTCTACCAACTGAGCTATCGAAGGTCCTTTGTAACCACTGGGTTCAGCGGTCAGCCACATACGTACGCACACACACACACACACACACACTCATGCACGCACAGAGCTAGCTGAGAAGCTACACGTCTTTTTGAAACTGCCATCACCGAGCAAAGACATTTGCAAAGTTCTAGTTGCCAACGTGGATGGACCAGAGGTTTCCCACTGCAGTCCTGTAATGTCCAACACGAGTGATTCAAATGGCTTAATTGACACATGGCTATGTTGTGGCGTTGTGCAGTGGGCTCATAAGCAGCAGTTGATTTGAATGGGGTTGGGGAAAGAGCTCTAAAAATTGGGCTCAATGCTTCTCTAAACAACACAGAAGAAACATCTGTTGCTGCACTGGCCAGCTTTGGCTGTGTAACAGACCTCCGCAGATGTTCCTTGCATGGATGTGCCGTGACCCGGATTCGAACCGGGGTTGCTGCGACCACAACGCAGAGTACTAACCACTATACGATCACGGCTACTGACTCTTATGCTAGCTGTGGAAGCCTGTCCCTCCTGATCTACTCTAATTAGGTGGTTACAATCCTGGACCTTCTTAAAGAACAAACACACGAGCATGATATTGGCTCCCAGGCTCTACAGCTGTAGCATCCATTTCCAATCCTCCGGGGCTGGTGTCCTTTGGTATTTTGGAGCTTCTTCTTCTCTGACACGGGTGTTTGCCAAGGGTGAAACGTGCGTTGGGGGGGGCGAAACTTTGCAAAGGCTGCATGGAGATGCTGTCACTTGAGTCAGGTGTGCTGAAGAAGGAAAGGAGCTGAAGCATGGATGACACAGCATGCGTTTTCTCTAAGCACTGTAGAAGACGTGCCATCCTTTTCCGGTAGGCTTTGTGATGTTACTTTAAGAAAGAAGTTTGATACGTGTCCTTATGAAGGCCTTGTGTAAGAATGAGTTTAACTGGGGTCGATGTAGCAACAAGAAAGAATCAGCGGGTTGATGGCTAAATAATGTGTTTTGAGGCATGCTGAAGCCGTGGTGTTTGACTTTCCACAATGCAAAGTTAGAAAGGAACAAAGGTGGGTGTTTTGCAGATATTAGGAAAAGACAAGCAGAATCCTCTTGACGTTTGTGTAAAACGTTGACCTTTGATGAGGGGTTGAAAGGGTTTGGGAAAGATCTTTAAAGACTGGGGTCAATGCTTCTCTAAAGAGTACAAAAAAAAGATACTCTCCAGGCGTGACTTGTTGTTAAAAGTCAGATAAAAGGTTCTCCTTCGAGCCGGAGTTGAACCAGCGACCTAAGGATGTCCAGCATTCCTCTCTACAGTCCTCCGCTCTACCAACTGAGCTATCGAAGGTCCTTTGTAACCACTGGGTTCAGCGGTCAGCCACATACGTACGCACACACACCACACACACACACTCATGCACGCACAGAGCTAGCTGAGAAGCTACACGTCTTTTTGAAACTGCCATCACCGAGCAAAGACATTTGCAAAGTTCTAGTTGCCAACGTGGATGGACCAGAGGTTTCCCACTGCAGTCCTGTAATGTCCAACACGAGTGATTCAAATGGCTTAATTGACACATGGCTATGTTGTGGCGTTGTGCAGTGGGCTCATAAGCAGCAGTTGATTT